>NC_133318.1:4822559-4932639 GCF_012295235.1 Primulina huaijiensis | reverse complement strand
TTTTTTTATGAGAGATATATGGATCGTAGCATATAACTTAAAAATTACATAGATCTTCAATATCTTTCTTTTTGTATTTTTCTCCTTTTTTTTTCAGGAAATATCATTTTTTTTTTCAAAATAAGAACTCAAGATCTAAACAATAGATAGTCTCTCTCATGATCAATAAAGGCTCGAAAGCTGTTTTCTCAGTCCTCTCCACTCACTCACAAAATATGTGTGAGTTTAAAATTTTAGGCACTCTTATAAGGTATATCTTGGGCCATATATTTTAATACCTGATTTTATCACAATGGTTAATCACTCAAAAAGATTTCATAAATCATATTTTTATATTGATCAAAATATTAAAATTGACTTTTTTTTTCAAATAAAAATTTAAACATTCTTAAATCGATTAATACATGTTATAATTTAAATCTTTCAAACATGTAATGTATGACATTTTTGCAAAAATTACTAAGATACAAACAATAAACATGATTTTATTTTAAAATAATATTTATATTTTTTTATTTATTTTTTTTAATTTTTTTTTATAAGTTTGTTCTCCCCCATATCAGAATATGACATTGTCCCTAATGTCAAAATAACTATTAATAAAGAGTACATAATGAAAGAGATATCACCTGAAATTTTATTGAAGATAACAAACTGAAACAAAAGCAAACCAATCTACGACTTTTGAATCAATGATCCAACTTCCTTTTCTTATTGCTTGATTGCGACCAATTGATCTTTGTTATCATCAGATCAGGCTTATGAACAAAAGCTTCCAAATCATCAATTAATTGGTCACCAGTCGAAGCACAGATGAGCATCCGTCGTGAATTTTCTGAAATTAAATTCTATTCAACAGCTTTATCAAGAAATGTCAACAAACTGTCATAATAATTATTAATATTCAACAAGCCCACAGGTTTATTATGGATATTAAGTTGTGCCCAAGAAACAGTGTGAAAAATTTCTTCTAATGTACCAAAACCACCTGGTAGTGCGATAAAAGCATCAGAATTTTCAATCATTTGAGTGATTCTTTCATACATAGAAAAAACTTATAATTCCTCCCCAAAGCATCAGCCTGTAATATTTCCTTCAGCTAAAGCTGTAGGAATAATACCCAAAACCTGACTACCTCCAAGATGAGCAGATGTTGAAACAGAACTCATTAACCCAATATTACCTCCCCCATATACCAAGTGAATTTTTCTCTCAGCCAATATCTTTCCAAGATTATTCGCTGCTTCTACAAACACTTCATTTTTTCCAGGACTCGACCCACAAAATACACAAATATTTTTCAATGATTGTGCAGAGGTTCCAGCCATGTTTTTTTTACTTTCTTCTTTTTTTTTCTGCGAAAATAGGGAGAAAGATGATAGATTTTATAGGGGTAATATGTTATCAGGACAAAACTATGGGTCACAGTTGTAAATACAATAAACAGTAAAAACAATAATGACACACATGAATGTAAACAGTAGTGTGATTGTGGCTCACAATTTTCCTCTGGTTTTACGTCCAGAAACGGCTTCAACGCCTTCTATGAGTCGAGGATATGCTTCCCATCCAATTTTCTTATAAATTGGCAAACATGGTCTTTTTTAGTCGGATTCCCAAGACTATGACGCTCATCTTGGAATTATTTCCATAAACAGAGAAGTTCAATATGCACATGTCCACTAGAATGCGTCTCAAGAGTCAATAAGACGTTATCTAAGGACTCGTTACTCAGCCCATTCTTAATGAAACCAATTTTATCTTCTCTGTTATTGGAAACACATCCCAAAGATCTGCATCGTTTGTCACAAGTCCATCTTGCACATTTATGACAAACCCCTAAACTTTTGACCCTTCCTTTTTTCGCATAAGTGTTTTTTCCTAATCCAGGCAAATACCGAATGAGCAATGATTGTGGAACTTCTCCTCCTAATCGGACCTTAGCTTCTATTACAAGACGAATATCTTCTGGAATTCCCTTTTGCATTAGCAATCTCAATCTTTCACACGTTCCTGCATAAATTTTTCTTAGAACATTTTCAGAAACAGAGGGAAAATATTTACAAATTTTTGAGAGAATTTCATCCATTTTGAAAAGAAAAGAAATGATTTTTTTTTATTTTTGTATCAGCACTTATGGGAAACTGATTAAACCGACTATGAGAGTCACGGAGTACCGTTATCAGCCATTTAACCGGGAAAATAAAAAGATTAAGGAAACCTGAAATAAAAACAAACAAAATTAAATGCAGCACAAAAAAATCAAGGATCGGAAAGGGAAATAAACTCTCCTTGAAAAATTTCATTTTCTAAAAATTGTTTAAGCCTTTGGCCATTTACTTTAAAAACATCACCATTTTTAGGATTTTCAATATCCACAGCTCCATAAGTATACACATGATTTACAACATATGGGCATGCCCATCTTGATCGTAATTTTCCTGGGAATATGTGAAGTCGAGAATTATAAAGCAAAACTTTTTTACCAATCTCAAAAGATTTTCTAAGAATTGTTTTATCATGAAATGATTTGATTTTTGCTTTATAAATCCTTGAATTCTCATACTCGTCATTTCTGAGTTCATCAAGTTCATTAAATTGCAATTTACGCAATTTGTTGGCATCATCCATGCTTGAATTTAAAGTTTTGATCGCCCAATAAGGTTTATGTTCCAATTCCACAGGCAAATGACAATATTTTCCGTAAACCAACCTATAGGGAGACATATTCAACGATGTTTTAAAAACTGTTCGATATGCCCAATGTGCATCATTAAGTCGCAGAGACCAATCTTTTCTATTTGAGTTAACAATTTTTTCCAAAATTTGCTTTATCTCCCTAGCTAATTCAACTTGTCCATTTGTTTGAGGATGATAAGGAGTAGTTACTTTGTCAGTAATACCATATTTTTTCATTAATGAAGCAAATGGTTTATTAACAAAGTGAGTTCCCCCATCACTTATCATGGCTCGAGGAATTCCAAATCTACTAAAAATATTTTCTTTTAACATTTTGATGACGATTTTATGATCATTTGTTCGACATGGAATTGCCTCTATTCATTTGGAAACATAATCAACTGCTACTAAAATATACAAGTATCCAAACGACGATGGAAAAGGTCTCATAAAATCTATTCCCCAAAAATCAAAGATTTCAATTTCAATAATAGGATTCAAAGACATCATGTTTTTTTTGAAATCGCACCCAATTTTTGACAATTTTCACAGATCTTGCAGATTTCGTGGGTGTCTTTAAACAAAGTGGGCCAATAAAATCCACACTGCAAGATTTTTGCAGCTGTTTTCTTTGAAGAAAAATGTCCTCCGCATGCTTCTGAATGACAAAATTTAATGACACTACTTACCTCATTGTCAGGTATGCAACGTCGAAAAATTTGATCCGGACAATACTTGAACAGATACGGATCATCCCAATAAAAGTTTTTTACCTCATTCAAAAATTTTCTTTTATCTTGAGAACTCCATTGCGGTGGCATTTTTCCTGTCACAAGAAAATTTACTATGTTAGCAAACCAAGGTGTAGTAGTAACTGAAAATAGATGTTCATCAGGAAAATTATCGTTAATTGGTGTCATTTCACAAGATGATCCTGTTACTAGTCTCGATAAATGATCGGCTACGACATTCTCGGTTCCTTTTTTATCTTTGATCACAATGTCAAATTCTTGGAGCAACAAAATCCATCGTATCAGTCGTGGCTTTGCATCCTGTTTGGTCAACAAATATCTAATAGCAGAATGATCAGTAAACACAATAGTCGTTGATCCAATCAAATAAGAACGAAATTTATCTAATGCAAATATTACAGCAAGTAGTTCTTTTTCAGTTGTGGAGTAATTCATTTGAGCATTGTTTAAAAATCTACTTGCATAATATATCACATAAGGCTTACCGTTTCTTCTTTGACCCAATACTGCACTGACTGCATAATCACTCACATCGCACATGATTTCAAATGGTAAAGACCAATCAGGAGGTTGCATGATAGGAGCTGATGTTAAATGTCGAATGATTTTATCAAAAGCATTTTGACATTCTTGAGTCCACTCAAATGCAGTGTCTTTTGTTAAGAGGTTACAAATGGGTTTATGGATTAAACTAAAGTCCTTTATATACCTCCTATAAAATCCAGCATGTCCCAAAAATGAGCGAATTTCTTTAATGATTTTTGGAGGGGGTAAATTGGCAATGACATCAACTTTTGCTTTATCAACTTCAATTCCATGAGATGACACGACATGTCCCAAAACAATTCCAGAAGTAATCATATTATGACATTTTTCCCAATTTAAAATAAGATATTTTTCCTCTCATCTTTTTAAAACTTTTTCCAAATTTTCATGACAATTATCAAATGTATTCCCAAAGACAGTTAAATCATCCATGAAAATTTCCAAACAATTTTCAACCATGTCGCAAAAAATGCTTAGCATACATCTTTGAAATGTTGCTGGGGCATTGCATAATCCAAATGGCATCCTTCTAAATGCAAATGTTCCAAAAGGACATGTGAATGTAGTTTTATCTTGATCTTCGAGTGCAATGGGAATTTGATAATAACCTGAATATCCATCAAGAAAACAATAGTATGGATGACCTGCTACTCTTTCTAAAATTTGATCCAAAAATGGTAATGGAAAATGATCTTTTCTAGTGGCGTCATTTAATTTTCTATAATCAATACACATCCGCCAACAAGATGGGACTCGACTTGTTAACAATTCACCTTTTTCATTTTTTATCACTGTGATGCCAGATTTTTTCGGAACTGCTTGTGTTGGGCTTACCCACTTACTATCAGAAATAGGGTAGATAATCCCAACATCAAGTAGTTTGAGAACTTCAGTTTTCACAACATCTTTCATGTGTGGATTTAATCTCCTTTGTGGTTGTTGAGATGTTTTTGCATTTTCTTCTAAGTTAATTTTGTGTGTGCAAATTAGTGGATTAATGCCCTTGAGATCTTTTAGTGTCCAACCAATTGCATTTTTATGTCTTTTAAGCATAACAACTAATTTATTCTCTTCATCACTTGCTAGTTTGGAAGAAATTACCACCGGATATGTTTCATCTTCTCCAAGAAATGCATACTTCAATTCTTCTGGCAAGGGTTTTAACTCCAATATGGGGGGTTCGTTTTTGTTCTCATATTTTGCATCAAATTCTTTCTCTGATCCTGGTAACGAGTGATACCTGATAAAATCATCAAGATCAATTTCAATATTTTCTTTAACAGTTTCAATTGAACAAATATCTAATTGATCACGAGTACTCCCGTCTTGAATGTTTTCTTCCACAAGAGTTTCAATAAGATTTTCATCTCCTTTGTCATGTGGTTGCTTACAAAGATTAAACACATTAAGCTCCAATGTCATGTTACCAATTGACAACTTCATTATTCCATTCCTGCAATTTATAAGAGCATTAGAAGTTGCTAAAAATGGACGACCTAAAATTACAGGAATTGCATTACAAGCTTCGATAGGTTGTGTATCTAAAACTATGAAATCAACAGGATATACAAAGTTATCAACTTGGACCAACACGTCTTCTACCATACCTCTTGGCACTTTAACAGATCTATCAGCAAGTGAAAGTGTTACCGAGGTAGGTTTTAACTCACCTAGATTGAGTTCTTGATAAACTGAATATGGAAGTAAATTCACACTAGCTCCAAGATCGAGCAAGGCTTTTTTAATCTTTCGTTCTCAAATAATACATGAAATAGTAGGACAACCAGGGTCTTTGTATTTCAAAGCATTATTATTTTGAATGATTGCACTTACTTGTTCGGCTAAAAATGCTTTCTTTTTCACATTCAATTTTCTTTTCGAAGTGCACAAGTCTTTCAAAAATTTGGCATATGATGGTACCTGTTTTATTGCATCTAATAAAAGAATATTAACTTTTACTTGTTTAAAAATATCATATATATCAGAATTCAAATTTGATTTTTTTGTATTTTTCAATGCTTGAGGGAATGGTGGTGACACTGTCTGTTGAACCTCCTCTTCGCAAGTTATGGAATCCACTTCCTTACCCTTTGGAGTTGATTTATCATCATCTTCACAAGGTTCAAGAATGGATTTTTCCACAACCTTACCACTTCGAAGGGTACTAACAAATTTTACCTGATCCATCGGTTGAGTTCCAGAAGTTCCAGTTTGTGAATGATGATCCTTGGGATTAGGCAGAGGTTGTGAAGGAAATTTACCTTTTTCATGAACATTAAGTGCAGATGCAAATTTAGCAAGAGTATCTTTCAAATCTGTCATGGTTTGAGCAGTTTGAGTATTGATAGACTCTTGCTTTGCAATGAAAGAATTCAATATATCTTCCAAATTCCTTTTAGGTGGAGGAACATAAGGTGCATAATTTTGAAAATTTTGTTGATTTTGGAAATGTGGTTGTGAAAATTGTACAGCATTATCATTCATCCTACTAAAATTTGGATGATTTCGTCAACCTGGATTGTAACTTTGAGAAAATGGTTCAAAATTTGGCCTTTTGAGATTGTTTAAAATATTGGCTGCTTGTTCATGGAGACATTCTTTCAAAGAAGGCAAAGTGGGACAATCTTTTGTAGAATGATCACTTGTATAACAGATGTGACATGCAATTTCTTGAACAGATTTTAATTGACCATTCTTTTTCAATTCAAGTGCCTCAACTTTTCTTGCCAAAGAGGTAAATCTAGATTGAAGATCATGTTCATCTTTGAGAGTGTACATACCTCCACCAGATGTAGGAGATTGAATCTTGTTTGATGGATCGATTGTACCTATAGTGTCCCAATTTTGAGTATTTTCCGCTAATGAATCGAGATACTCAATTGCCTCATTTGGATCTTTATCTTCAAATCTTCCATTACACATAAATTCAACCATTAGCCTATCTTTAGGTGTTAAGCCTTCATAAAATTGAGAAACAACTTTCCAAATTTCAAAACCGTGATGTGGACAAAGATTAAGCAATTCTTTATATCTATCCCAACACTGATAAAAAGTTTCTACTTGTTTTTGAGTGAAAGTTATGATTTGCCTTTTGAAAGAATTTGTTCTATGAGAAGGAAAAAACTTTTTCAAAATTGTTGTTGCAATTCATCCCAAGTTCGAATGGATCCCGATCTAAGATTTTGTCGCCAAGTTTTAGCTTTATCTTTTAAAGAAAAAGGAAAAAGCTTAAGTCGAATGGTGTTCATGCTACAATTTAGATCATTATATGTGTTGCACGCTTCTTCAAACTCTCGTAAATGCATATATGGATTTTCAGAATCTAAGCCATGAAAATTGGGTAAAAGTTGGATAATATCAGGCTCAAAATTGAAATGAGATGCATCGAGGGGAAAAACTAGACATGAAGGTGCACTAGTATGTGTAGGATTCATGTGATCTCTAAGTGTTCTTCGTCTATCATGATCATGTTGAGATTGAATTTCATCTTCATTTTCTTGGATGGGTTCTTCTGTCATGTTTTGTAAAAATAAAGTGTTATTTCGAATGAGTCGACCACTAAGTGTACGTGACCAAATGCTCATACAAATTCAAATGCAAAAAAATAAAAACACACAAAAGCAATAAGAATTTAAATAAAGAAAAATAAACTATAAACAAAATTAAATAGACTTGAAATTAAATTATACTTCCCCGACAACGGCGCCAAAAACTTGTTGTCACTTTGATTGTTGAACTCCCAAGAGCAGGCTGTCCACAAGTAGTATAATTCGGTGAGTCCGATATCGTATCCACAGGGAAGCTAAGGTAATTACAAGTCCACTACAATGTCTTTTTGTTTTGTTTTTGTTTTTGTTTCTTTTTAATTTTAATTGTTTGAATCTTTAATGGGTAAATTTTAATTGTTCAAATTTTAATTTAAGTAGTTGAGATTAAAGGATCCACTCTTGGTATTTTAATAAAGTTAACATTAACGAACAATATTGAAATCCACTTAATAAAATGGTTCCAATATATTAAATAATCATATTTATATTATGTTATAAATTATTATCTTATAAGTATATAATATATACCAAAACTTATAAATGTGGTCAAGTATTTATTGTGCTATATATATTTGTAAACACTAAATCAAGGTTCCCACTTTAAATGGTTGGTAAAACCAAACTAACATTTAAATGGTACCAAGAAATTAATATTATGATATATTTATATATAGTAAATCAAGGTTCCCACTTTAAATAGTTGGTAAAACCAAACAAACATTTAAATGGTTCAAAGAATTTAATATTATAAGATATTCATATATAATAAATCAAGGCATCCACTTTAAATGGTTGGTAATACCAAACAAACATTTAAATGGTTCCAAGAATTTAGTGTAACATATAGCAACAATAAATCAAAACTCTCACTTATAAGTAGGGTATAAAAATGCTTAAAAAAATAAATATAACATAAACAATAAATAATGATTAAATAGTATAAAACATAGATTCTTACCTTTTAATAATCTTATTATCATGTCAAGAGTTTCACCTTATCATCTCAACTTTAGGAAGCTAGCTATTCATTATTCAAAGTGTAAAACTTTGAATATGAAATTAACATGCTAATTGTATTTAAATGAAGAATTAAAGGAAAAATATGGAGAGAAATATTATGAACTCAAAGGTTTGTTCATAAAATGAGGGATATCTCAATACATTATAATGCACCCCTATTTATAGCCAAATTTGGGGAGACAACCACAAATAAAATAGTATTTTTTTACACATAAGTCTTCATTGGTGTTCCAAGATATTATATTATATTACACATCATTTTTGAAAATCTTCTTCTCCGAATTTGCTTCTTCACATAAAATAAAACATGTAGATAATTGAGTTGTCTAGTTGTGGTATTTTTTTCAAACCATTTGACCAAGTAATTTGAGAGATATGGTCAAAATACTAGAGCATGGTAAAACTGCTACTCCTTTGGTAACTTTATTTGTTGCTTAATTTGATCCCAATTGTGAGAGGATTTTTATCTCATGCTTGTCAACAATATTGTAGATATTATAATCAAATTTCTACAGGTCCAAGAATCATCTTAATCCCATTTGCAACGCCAAGTTTATTCTTGTTTTATCGAACGTGTAAAAAAATAGTAAAAACTTGTAATTTCACAACAACTTATATTTTATACAATTTATTATAAAACGTATAATATTTAAAGATTTAATAAAACAAAAACTATATAATTATATTATAAAACATTTAATTAATGTACAATTTTTATGTTTATCACCTAACAACCTCTCAAAACCAGTCAAAAGCATCATAAAAGTCGTAAAAATTTTTATCGTAAACTCAAATCATAAACTTAATCTAATTTTGCGGAAAATTAGAGCTGATCCTCGGGTTATGTGCTCCTTCAGCCCAATAAGATCAATCATCAAGTCCCTCAACATCAATATCATGCTCACCTGCATCGATCACACCTAGTGAGTCTATTGACTCAACAAACCATAACCATAATAGCAAGTAGTACATATACAATCATATGCAACAGTGAAAATACTTTTACATAACATAACTTTTCATGAACATACATAAACATAAATATTTTTCCATTCATCATATACATTTCCTTTTCATCATATACGTATACATTTTTCTTTTTATTAAATTTGGATCGTTAATTGTGACTTTTGTATCAGCCGAAGGTCGATGGATCCATCTACGTGTAACCACATTACTGGGCAGCGTGGACATAGGCGACACTCTCACCCTTCAACCGAGCCTTGGCCTTACATATCATCGTATTATCAGAATCATCGTATTAGTCACAATTACTTCTACTCCTTCAATTTTTCGTATTTTCATCACTTGTAAAAATTCAAGCTTATAATAATCATTTTTCTTTTAAACAAGGCATGCAACATATTTTTTAGCATTATCGTTTTATCGTAAAATTCCATAAACATTTAAAATAATCATATTATCATTATTTACATCATTCAGGAAAATGTCAATACGTTTACTATTTTTCAGGTGTAAAATGATCGTTTTACCCCTAGACGTAAAAGTTTCTCGATTTTGACTTTTTCTTACTTTCGTTGACTCTAGACCATCCCAATGATTTAATTAAGCTTAAAATAATTTTCTTATAATTTTATTAGCTCAAATTCTTGGATTTTGATTTAATTCCATAATTATTAATTCGTAGAGCGTTTTAATTCCGAAATCATTCTATTTTAATATTATCTTTCCAAATTTTAATCAGAGACTTTTTATACCTAAATTACCCTCGTGAACCACAATTCGACCCCCTTGGACCATGGTTTGACCCTTTAGCCATTTAAACCCTAAAAATCAAACCCTTAACTTAACCCTTGAGCCAACTCTCGGTTTCATCAAGCCATGCCCGAGCCACCTTGAGCCAACCTCTTCCCAGACCACCTATAGACCCTACTGGCCAACCTTGACCCCTTGAACCAGCCCCTAGCCCGCTGAACTTCCTGCACCAAAAACAAGAGCCTGCGCGAGTTCTTTATCTTGCGCCTATGGACTCTAGTTCATAAAGACCCTTCGCTCGAGCCACCACTCGAGCCCTCACTCTCGTGACCCTCACTGGACCACCCTCAGACCTATCCTATCCCAGCCCTGACCACCCTAGCTGAGCCGTGACTCCTCACGCACCGCAGCATCCTCAGTTGGCTTGAGAAGAGTCCCTTCGTGCATGGGCTCTTCCCCTACTGCTGTGCTTGAGTCCTAGCCATCTCACACCTATCCACGTCCAGCCCGAGTCCTGGTCGAGCCGCACGCTGTTGTGACTTTGATTGTTGGACTCCCAATAGCAGGTTATCCGCAAGTAGTATAATTCGGTGAGTCCGATATCGTATCCACAGGGAAGCTACGGTAATTACAAGTCCACTACAATGTCTTTTTGTTTTTGTTTTTGTTTTTCTTTTTCTTTTAATTGTTTGAATCTTTAATTGGTAATTTTTAATTGTTCAAATTTTAATTTAAGTAGTTGAGATTAGAGGATCCACTCTTGATATTTTAATAAAGTTAACATTAATGAACATTATTGAAATCCACTTAATAAAATGGTTCCAATATATTAAATAATCATATTTATATTATGTTATATACTATTTTCTTATAAGTATAAAATATATACCAAAACTTATAAATGTTGTCAAGTATTTATTGTGCTATATATATTTGTAAACACTAAATCAAGGTTCCCACTTTAAATGGTTGGTAAAACCAAACTAACATTTAAATGGTACCAAGAAATTAATAATATGATATATTGATATATAATAAATCAAGGCATCCACTTTAAATGGTTGGTAAAACCAAACAAACATTTAAATGGTACCAAGAATTTAGTGTAACATATAGCAACAATAAATCAAAACTCCCACTTATAAGTAGGGTATAAAAATGCTTAAAGAAATAAATATAACATAAACAATAAATAATGATTAAATAATATAAAACATAGATTATTACCTTTTAATAACCTTATTATCATACCAAGAGCTTCACCTTTTCATCTCAACCTTGGGAAGTTAGCTACTCATTATTCAAAGTATAAAACTTTGAATATGAAATTAACATGCTAATTATTTTTAAATGATGAAATAAAGGAAAAATAAAGAGAGAAATATTATGAACTCAAAGATTTGTTCATAGAATGAGGGATATCTCAATTCATTACAATGCACCCCTATTTATAGCCAAATTTGGGGAGACAACCACAAATAAAATATTATTTTTTTACACAAAAGTCTTCATTGGTGTTCCAAGAAATTATATTTTAATACACATCACTTTTGAAAATCTTTCCATCCAATTTTGCTTCTCCACATAAAATAAAACATGTGGATAATTGAGTTGTTTGAATTGTTGTATTTTATTTTACCCATTTGACCAAGAAGTTTGAGAGATATGGTCAAAATACTAGAGCATGGTAAAACTGCCACTCCTTTGGTAACTTTGTTTGTTGCTTAATTTGATCCCAATTGTGAGAAGATTTTTATCTCATGCTTGTCACCAATATTGTATATATTATCATCAACTTTCTACAGGTCCAAGAATCATCTTAATCCCATTTGCAACGCCAATTTTATTCTTGTTTTATCGAACCTGTAAAAATAGCAAAAACTTATAATTACACAACAAATTATTTTTTATATAATTTATTATAAAACTTATAATATTAAACATTTAACAAAACAAAAACTATAAATTTATATTATAAAACATTTAATTAATGTACAATTTTTATATTTATCACACCCCCAAACCAGCTTATTGCTAGTCCCTAGCAATTTAAGCGTTAATAGAAATACAAAACATATAGATTAATTTAAATAGAAATGTAATCGGAATTATCCAAGTGTTTAAATTAAATTTGAAACTTGTCAAAGTTATATCAAGATCATCATAATATAATTTATGAAATAATCTGAGCTGATAAATTCAATGCTTATTTTCAGGTAGTTAAATGTACATGACCTTCAGAAATTCCTAGTAAGAGTCTCAACTCCATATCCTCACGGGTTAATAAATTTTTCAATTTATGGGAACGATTTCTCTCATGGAGTTGGAATACAGATAAATACTCAGGAAAATGGTTTACAAAATGCAGACAGACAAACGAGCCAAACTAATCAAAAGATAGGAGATCCATTGATTCAAAATCTAGTTGGTCTTATTATATATTTTTTCCTGATCTTTTTTTTCATAACATCATGGAATCAGACTAAGTTTATGCTTCTTGACCACATATTTATTTAATTTGTACAATAAATTTCTATCTTTCTTTTTTTTTTCTTTTATGAGAGATAAATGAGTCGTAGCATATAACTTAAAAATTACATAAATCTTCAACATCTTTCTTCTTGTTTTTTTTCTCTTTTTTTTTCTTCAGTATATATCATTTTTTTTTCAAAATAAGAACTCAAGATCTAAACAATAGATAGCCTCTCTCATGATCAATAAAGGCTCGAAAGCTGTTTTCTCAGTCCTCTCCACTCACTCACAAAATATGTGTGAGTTTAAAATTTTAGGCACTCTTATAAGGTATATCTTGGGCCATATACTTTAATACCTGATTTTATCACAATGGTTAATCACTAAAAAAAATTTCATAAATCATATTTTTATATTGATCAGAATATTAAAATTGACATTTTTTCAAATAAAAATTTAAACATCCTTAAATAGATTAATACATGTTCTAATTTAAACCTTTCAAACATGTAATGTATGATATTTTTGCAAAAATTACTAAGATACAAACAATAAACATGGTTTTATTTTAAAATAATATATTTTTTAAAATATATATATATTTTATATTTTTTATATTTTTTTTAATATTTTTTTATAAGTTTGTTCTCCCCCCAAACAGAATATGACATTGTCCCAAATGTCAAAATAACTATTAATAAAGAGTACATAATGAAAGAGATATCACCTTGAATTTTATTGAAGATAACAAACTGAAACAAACGCAAATTAATCCACGACTTTTTAATCAATGATCCAACTTTCTTTTCTTACTTGCTTGATTGCGACCAATTGATCTTTGCTATCATCGGATCAGGTTTATGAACAAAAGCTTCCAAATCATCAATTAATTGGTCGGCAGTCGAAGCAGAGATGAGCATCCTTCGTGAATTTTCTGAAATGAAATTATGTTCCACAACTTTATCAAGAAATGTCAACAAACTGTCATAATAATTATTGATATTCAACAAGCCCACAAGTTTACTATGGATATTAAGTTGTTCCCAAGAAATAGTGTGAAAAATTTCTTCTAATGTACCAAAACCACCTGGTAATGCGATAAAAGCATCAGAATTTTAAATCGTTTTGGTGATTCTTTCATACATTGAAGAAACTTTTAATTCCTCCCCAACTGTAACACCTGTAATATTTTCTTCTGCTAAAGCTGTAGGAATAATACCCAAAACCTGACTATCTCCAAGATGTGCAGATGTTGAAACAGATCACATTAACCCAATATTACCTCCCCCATATACCAAGTGAATTTTTCTCTCAGCCAATATCTTTCCAAGATTATTTGCTTCTTCTACAAACCTTTCATTTTTGCCAGGACTCGGCCCACAAAATACACAAATATTTTTCAATGTTTGTGCAGAGGATCCAGCCATGTTTTTACTTTCTTTTTGGTCTGCGAAAATAGAGAGAAAGATGAGAGATTTTATAGGGGTTATATGTTATCATGACAAAACTATGGGTCATAGTTGTAAACAGAACAAACAGTAAAAACAATAATAACACACATACATATAAACAGTAGTGTGATTGTGGCTCACAATTTTCCTCTGGTTTTACGTTTAAAAACGGCTTCAACGCCTTCTATGAGTCGAGGATATGCTTCCCATCAAATTTTCTTATAAATTGGCAAACAGGGTCTTTTTTAGTCGGATTCCCAAGACTATTAAAATGGCGCTCGTCTTGGAATTGTTTCCATAAACGGAGAAGTTCAATATGCACGTGTCCATTAGAATGCGTCTCAAGAGTCAATAAGATGTTATCTAAAGACTCCTTACTCAGCTCATTCTTAATGAAACCAATTTTATCTTCTCTGTTATTGGAAACATATCCCAAAAATCTGCATCGTTTGTCACAAGTCCATCTTGCACATTTATGACAAACCCCTAAACTTTTGGCCCTTCGTTTTTTCGCATAATTACTTTTTCCTAATCCGGGCATATACCGAATGAGTAATGACTGTTGAACTTCTCCTCCTAATCGGACCTTAGCTTCTATTACAAGACGAATATCTTCTGAAATTCCTTTTCGCATTAACTATCTCAATCTTTCACGCCTACCTGCATTAATTTTTCTTAGAACATTTTCAGAAACAGAGGGAAAATATTTACAAATTTTTGAGAGAATTTCATCCATTTTGAAAAGAAAAGAAATGATGTTTTTATTTATTTATTCTTTTTGTATCAGCAATTGTGGGAAACTGATTAAACCGACTATGAGAGCCACGGAGTACCGTTATCCGCCATTTAACCGGGAAAATAAAAAGATTAAGGAAACTTGAAATAAAAACAAACAAAATTAATTGCAATACAAAAAATCAAGGATCGGAAAGAGAAATAAACTCTTCTTTAAAGATTTCATTTTCTAAAAATGGTTTAAGCCTTTGTCCATTTACTTTAAAAATATCACCATTTTTAGGATTTTCAATGTCCACAGCTTCATAAGGATACACATGTTTTACAACATATGGACCTGTCCATCTTGATCGTAATTTTCCTGGGAATATGTGAAGTCGCGAATTATAAAGCAAAACTTTTTTACCAATCTCAAAAGATTTTTTAAGAATTGTTTTATCATGAAATGATTTGATTTTTGCTTTATAAATCCTTGAATTCTCATACGCGTCATTTCTGAGTTCATTAAGTTGCAATTTGCGCAATTTGTTGGCATCATCCATGCTTGAATTAAAAGTTTTGATCGCCCAATAAGCTTTATGTTCCAATTCCACAGGCAAATGACAATATTTTCCGTAAACCAACCTATAGGGAGACATATTCAATGATGTTTTAAAAGCTGTTCGATATGCCCAAAGTGCATCATTAAGTCGCAGAGACCAATCTTTTCTATTTGGGTTAACAGTTTTTTCCAAAATTTGCTTTATCTCCCTATTAGCTAATTCACTTGTCCATTTGTTTGAGGATGATAAGGAGTAGTTACTTTGTGAGTAATACCATATTTTTTCATCAACGAAGCAAATGGTTTATTAACAAAGTGAGTTCCCCCATCACTTATCATGGCTCGAGGAATTCCAAATCTACTAAAAATATTTTCTTTTAAAACTTTGATGACGATTTTATGATCATTTGTTCGACATGGAATTGCCTCTATCCATTTGGAAACATAATCAACTGCAACTAAAATATACAAGTATCCAAACGACGGTGAAAAAGGTCCCATAAAATCAATTCCCCAACAGTCAAAGATTTCAATTTCAATGATATGATTCAAAGGCATTATGTTTCTTTTTGAAATCGCACCCAATTTTTGACAATTTTCACAGATCTTGCAGATTTCGTGGGTATCTTTAAACAAAGTGGGCCAATAAAATCCACACTGCAAGATTTTTGCAGCTGTTTTCTTTGAAGAAAAATGTCCTCCGCATGCTTCTGAATGACAAAATTTAATTACACTACTTACCTCATTGTCGGGTATGCAACGCCGAAAAATTTGATCCGGACAATACTTGAACAGATATGGATCATCCAAATAAAATTTTTTTACCTCATTCAAAAATTTTCTTTTATCTTGAGAACTCCATTGCGGTGGCATTTTTCCTGTCACAAGAAAATGTACTATGTTAGCAAACCAAGGTGTAGTAGTAACTGAAAATAGATGTTCATCAGGAAAATTATCGTTACTTGGTGTCATTTCATAAGATGATCCTGTTACTAGTCTCGATAAATGATCGGCTACAACATTCTCGGTTTCTTTTTTTATCTTTGATCACAATGTCAAATTCTTGGAGCAACAAAATCCATCGTATCAGTCGTGGCTTTGCATCCTGTTTGGTCAACAAATATCTAATAGCAGAATGATCAGTAAACACAATAGTTGTTCATCCAATCAAATAAGAACGAAATTTATCTAATGCAAATATTACAGCAAGTAGTTCTTTTTCAGTTGTGGAATAATTCATTTGAGCATTGTTTAAAGTTCTACTTGCATAATATATCACATAAGGCTTACCGTTTCTTCTTTGACCCAATACTGCACCGACTACATAATCACTCGCATCGCACATGATTTCAAATGGTAAAGACCAATCAGGAGGTTGCATGATAGGAGCTGATGTTAAATGTCGAATGATTTTATCAAAAGCATTTTGGCATTCTTGAGTCCACTCAAATACAGTGTCTTTTGTTAAGAGGTTACAAATGGGTTTAGAGATTAAACTAAAGTCCTTTATAAACCTCCTATAAAATCCAGCATGTCCCAAAAATGAATGAATTTCTTTAATGGTTTTTGGAGGGAGTAAATTGGCAATGACATCAAATTTTGCTTTATCAACTTCAATTCCATGAGATGACACAATATGTCCCAAAACAATCCCAGAATTAATCATGTAATGACATTTTTCCCAATTTAAAATAAGACCTTTTTCCTCACATCTTTTTAAAACTTTTTCTAAATTTTCAAGACAATTATCAAATGTACTCCCAAAAATAGTTAAATCATCCATGAAAATCTCCAAACAATTCTCAACAATGTCGCTAAAAATGCTTAGCATACATCTTTGAAATGTTGCTGGGGCATTGCATAAACCAAATGACATCCTTCTGAATGCAAATGTTCCAAAAGGACATGTGAATGTAGTTTTTTCTTGATCTTCAAGTGCAATGGGAATTTGATAATAACCTCAATATCCATCAAGAAAACAGTAGTAGGGATGACCTGCCACTTTTTCTAAAATTTGATCCAAAAATGGTAATGAAAAATGATCTTTTCTAGTGGCATCATTTAATTTTCTGTAATCAATACACATACGCCAACTAGATGGGACTCGACTTGTTAACTATTCACCTTTTTCATTTTTTATCACTGTGATGCCAGATTTTTTTGGAACTACTTGTGTTGGACTTACCTACTTACTATCAAAAATATGATAGATAATTCCAACATCAAGTAGTTTGAGAACTTCAGTTTTCACAACATCTTTCATGTACGGATTTAGTCTCTTTTGTGGTTGTTGAGATGTTTTAGCATTTTCTTCTAAATGAATTTTGTGAGTGCAAATTAGTGGATTAATGCCCTTGAGATCTTTTAATGTCCAACCAATTGCATTTTTATGTCTTTTAAGCATATCAACTAATTTACCTTCTTGATCATTTGCTAGTTTGGACGAAATTACCACCGGATATGTTTCATCTTCTCCAAGAAATGCATACTTCCATTCTTCTGGCAAAGGTTTTAACTCCAATATGGGTAGTTCATCTTTGTTCTCATATTTTGCCTCAAATTCTTTCTCTGATCCTGGTAACGAGTGATACCTGATAAAATCATCAAGATCAATTTCAATATTTTTTTAACAGTATCAATTGAACAAATATCTAATTGGTCACGAGTACTCCCTTCTTGAATGTTTTCTTCCACAAGAGTTTCAATAAGATTTTCATCTTCACTTTCATCTCCTTTGTCATGTGGTTGCTTACAAAGATTAAAAACATTAAGCTCCAAGGTCATGTTACCAAATGACAACTTCATTATTCCATTCCTGAATTTATAAGAGCATTAGAAGTTGCTAAAAATGAACGACCCAAAATTACAGGAGTTGCATTACAAGCTTCGATAGGTTGTGTATCTAAAACTATGAAATCGACAGGATATACAAAGTTATCAACTTGGACCAACACGTCTTCCACCATACCTCTTGGCACTTTAACAGATCTATCGGCAAGTAAAAGTGTTACCGAAGTAGGTTTTAACTCACCTAGATTGAGTTCTTGATAAACTAAATATGGAAGTTAATTCACACTAGCTCCAAGATCGAGCAAGGCTTTTTTAATCTTTCGTTCTCCAATAATACATGAAATAGTAGGACAACCAGGGTCTTTGTATTTCAAATTATTATTATTTTGAATAATTGCATTTACTTGTTCGGCTAAAAATGCTTTCTTTTTCACATTCAATTTTATTTTCACGGTGCACAAGTCTTTCAAAAATTTGGCATATGATGGTACCTGCTTTATTGCATCTAATAAAGGAATATTAATTTTTACTTGTTTAAAAATATCATATATATCAGAATTCAAATTTGATTTTTTTGTATTTTTCAATGCATGAGGGAATGGTGGTGGCACTATCTGTTGATCCTCTTCTTCGCAAGTTATGGGTTCCACTTCCTTACCCTTTGGAGTTGATTTATCATCATTTTCACAAGGTTCAAGAAAGGATTTTTCCACTACCTTACCACTGCGAAAGATAATAACAGATTTTACCTGATCTATCGGTTGAGTTCCAGAAGTTCCGGTTTGTGAATGATGATCCTTGGGATTAGGCTGTGGTTGTGAAGGAAACTTACCTTTTTCATGAACATTAAGTGCCACTACAACAAAAAAGGCTTTTCGCAGCGCGCAAATTCGCTTTTCGCAACGCACATTGCACGCTGCAAAGTTGCAAGCTGTTGAAAGTTCAAGATTATCCGCGGCGTGCATAAGCACGCCGTTAATACAAACTATTATTCGCGGCGCGCCTACGCACGTTGTTGATAGTCATAGCATAACCGTCGCTAATTAGCGACGGTTTTAACATTCCGTCGCTAATATTTTATTTTAATTCCGTCGCTACTTAGCGACGAGATATTTTAAAAGACCGTCGCTACATTGCGACGGTGTTTCAAAAATCCCGTCGCTAATTAGCGACCGAATTAAAATAAAATATGTCGCTAATCTTGTTATTACAATAAAAAAATTACGTTTATAATTTAATAAATCTTAAAAAAACGTACACTATACTAACAATATTCATCTTAACTAACACTTAAAAATTTACAAACAATCGAAACAAAAAAACGTACCTTAAATCGAAATTTAAAAAAAATTGAAACAAAAAATCGTACCTTAAATCGAAATTTAAATTGCTTGAGAGAGAAAAATTTTAAGTGTTATGAAGTGGTGTGGTAGGATATTGTTCGACTGATGATATTTAAAGACAATGTGCGACGGTTTTGGTTTTACCGTCGCTCTTAGCAACGGTTTTGTATTAAACCGTCGCTAAGGGCGACGGTTGTTAATTAGTCGTTAATAGCGACGTACTTATACCGTCGCTATTAGAGATGGTTATAATATAACCGTCGCTAATTTGAATTTTGGCGACGGTTGTATTGAACCGTCGCTAATGTTAGCGACGGTTTGACTTGAACTGTCGCTAATATAGCGACGGTTTTAAAGAAACCGTCGCTAATATAAATATTGCGTCGGTTTTCAAAAACCGTCGCTAAATATTAACGACGCACATTTACATGCACGCTGTCGTTTATATAATTTTTTAACGGCACACATAAATGCACTATCCGCAGCATGCTTTTAAAGCACGCCGTTAATACTGTCAAGTGCAATAATATCAACAGCGCACATATGAGTGCACGCCGTTAAAAGTAATATTCGCAGCGTGCTTTTAGTACACGCCGTTGATGATGTGCTGCGGAAAATCATTTTTCTTGTAGTGTGCATATGCAAATTTAGCAAGAGTATCTTTCAAATCTGTCATGGTTTGAGCAGTTTGAGTATTGATAGACTCTTGCTTTGCAATGAAAGAATTCAATATATCTTCCAAGTTCCATTTAGGTGGAGGAACATAAGGTGCATAATTTTGAAAATTTTGTTGATTTTGGAAATGTGGTTGTGAAAATTGTGCAGCATTATCATTCCTCCAACTAAAATTTGGATTATTTCGCCAACCTGGATTGTAATTTTGAGAAAATGGTTCAAAATTTGGCCTTTTGAAATTGTTCAAAACATTGGCTTGTTCATGGAGACATTCTTTAAAAGAGGGCAAAGTGGGACAATCTTTTGTAGAATGATCACTTGTATCACAGATGTGACACGCAATTTCTTGAACAGATTTTAATTTACCATTCTTTTTCAATTCAAGTGCTTCAACTTTTCTTGCCAAAGAGGTAAATCTAGCTTGCAGATCATGTTCATCTTTGAGGGTATACATACCTCCACCAGATGTGGGAGATTGAATCTTGTTCGATGGTTCGATTGTACCTATAGTGTCCCAATTTTGAGCATTTTCAGCTAATGAATCGAGATACTCAATTGCCTCGTTTGGATCTTTATCTTCAAATGTTCTATTACACATAAATTCAACCATTTGCTTATCTTTAGGTGTTAAGCCTTCATAAAATTGAGAAACAACTCTCCGAATTTCAAAACCATGATGTGGACAAAGATTAAGCAATTATTTATATATATCCCAACACTGATAAAAAGTTTCTCCTTGTTTTTGAGTGAAAGTGATGATTTGCCTTTGGAAAGAATTTGTTCTATGAGATGGAAAAAACTTTTTCAGAAATTGTTGTTGCAATTCATCCCAAGTTCGAATGGATCCCGATCTAAGATTTTGTAGCCAAGTTTTAGCTTTATCTTTTAAAGAAAAAGTAAAAAGCTTAAGTCGAATGGTGTTCATGCTACAATTTAGATCATTATATGTGTTGCACACTTCTTCAAATTCTCGTAAATGCATGTATGGATTTTCAGAATCTAAGCCATGAAAGTTGGGTAAAAGCTGGATAATACCAGGCTTAAAATTGAAATGAGATGCATCAGGGGGAAAAACTAGACATGAAGGTGCACTAGTACGTGTAGGATTCATGTGATCTCTAAGTGTTCTTCGCCTATCATGATCATGTTGAGATTGAATTTCATCTTCATTTTCCTAGATGGGTTCTTCCGCCATGTTTTGTAAAAATAAAGGGTTATTTCGAATGAGTCGACCACTAAGTGTACGTGACCAAATAATGCTCATGCAAATGCAAAAGAAAAAGAAGAAAAACACACAAAAACAATAAAAAATTCAAAGAAAGAAAATTAAATAGACTTGAAATTAAATTATACTTCCCCGGCAACGGCGCCAAAAACTTGTTGTGACTTTGATTGTTGCACTCCCAATAGCAGGTTGTCCGCAAGTAGTATAATTCGGTGAGTCCGATATCGTATCCACAGGGAAGCTACGGTAATTACAAGTCCACTACAATGTCTTTTTGTTTTTGTTTTTGTTTTTGTTTTTCTTTTTCTTTTAATTTTTTGAATCTTTAATTGGTAATTTTTAATTTTTCAAATTTTAATTTAAGTAGTTGAGATTAGAGGATCCACTCTTGATATTTTAATAAAGTTAACATTAATGAACATTATTGAAATCCACTTAATAAAATGGTTCCAATATATTAAATAATCATATTTATATTATGTTATATACTATTTTCTTATAAGTATAAAATATATACCAAAACTTATAAATGTTGTCAAGTATTTATTGTGCTATATATATTTGTAAACACTAAATCAAGGTTCCCACTTTAAATGGTTGGTAAAACCAAACTAACATTTAAATGGTACCAAGAAATTAATAATATGATATATTGATATATAATAAATCAAGGCATCCACTTTAAATGGTTGGTAAAACCAAACAAACATTTAAATGGTACCAAGAATTTAGTGTAACATATAGCAACAATAAATCAAAACTCCCACTTATAAGTAGGGTATAAAAATGCTTAAAGAAATAAATATAACATAAACAATAAATAATGATTAAATAATATAAAACATAGATTATTACCTTTTAATAACCTTATTATCATACCAAGAGCTTCACCTTTTCATCTCAACCTTGGGAAGTTAGCTACTCATTATTCAAAGTATAAAACTTTGAATATGAAATTAACATGCTAATTATTTTTAAATGATGAAATAAAGGAAAAATAAAGAGAGAAATATTATGAACTCAAAGATTTGTTCATAGAATGAGGGATATCTCAATTCATTACAATGCACCCCTATTTATAGCCAAATTTGGGGAGACAACCACAAATAAAATATTATTTTTTTACACAAAAGTCTTCATTGGTGTTCCAAGAAATTATATTTTAATACACATCACTTTTGAAAATCTTCCCATCCAATTTTGCTTCTCCACATAAAATAAAACATGTGGATAATTGAGTTGTTTGAATTGTGGTATTTTATTTTAACCATTTGACCAAGTAGTTTGAGAGATATGGTCAAAATACTAGAGCATGGTAAAACTGCCACTCCTTTGGTAACTTTTTTTGTTGCTTAATTTGATCCCAATTGTGAGAAGATTTTTATCTCATGCTTGTCACCAATATTGTAGATATTATCATCAACTTTCTACAGGTCTAAGAATCATCTTAATCCCATTTGCAACGCCAAGTTTATTCTTGTTTTATTGAACCTGTAAAAATAGTAAAAACTTATAATTACACAACAAATTATTTTTTATACAATTTATTATAGAACATATAATATTTAAACATTTAATAAAACAAAAACTATAAATTTATATTATAAAACATTTAATTAATGTACAATTTTTATATTTATCACACGCTGCTAAACTTCCTAGCCGAACCCTTGTATCTAAACATGCAATTTTTCATTCAAACTCTGTTCTACTTGTGTGCAACCTTTAAACCTTGATCTAGGGACCCTTAATCACCCTTACACTCTTCCCTTTTGGTGTCCCTATGATGACAGCCCCTTCATGCAATAATATTTCAAGTTTTGGGACATAAAAACACAAGTTCTTTTCATATTAAGGCATAAAAACGAAAATAAATGCAAGGCCGATATATTTTTCATGCAAACACAATTCAAACACCTAATATGGTGTGATAGATGAGAAAAAGAAGATTTATGGCATGCCTTTGCGTACATTACGTACGAAAACGTTTTGGCGACGTGAAGAATGGCGACGTAGAAACCTAGGCTGAATCCCTTTGAAAAATTGTGGCTTTCCTCTCAATTCTCGTGTGTGTGCATGTGTTTGCTGCTGAAGGAGTCCTCGTGTGTGAGGAGTGGTGTGCGTAAGTTTGTGGTTTAGCTTTAAGGGTTTTAAGCTTATTTATTTGATAAATATACTAGTGTGCAAGCTTGAGCCCATTAGCATGGTACAATAGGCCCAATAAGTCCATTAGTTCATATTTAAAATATTTTGTTTTGGAAAGTTCGTGAAAATATTAGCCGAGTTCTCAAAAAATTCATATTTTCGTCGAAAATCGACTACCGTTAAAAATTACGTCTCGACGTATAAAATGACCTCAATATTCCTTATTCCTAAAAATATCATAAAGCATCAACCTTATTTTAAATAATTAAAAACAATTATTTAATAAAAACATTTTCTCTTTTTCAGCCATCGGTCTCCGTTCCTCGATCGCATCTCAAATAATCTTTAAAAATACAGTTTACATGCATTCGTGTAGAAAGTACATTTTATACATGCAACTATGCACATCATATTCAATTTATGCAATTAAAACTATTTAATTAGTTATTTTTCATTTTCCATTTCCCCTAAATTTGCATCCATTTGGATGATGAATTCGACATCATACTCACGTATCATGTAAACTAACAATATATCAAAAAAATTCTTGTAGTATTTTAGTAGTAGACGTCTCAGTTGGTATCAGAGCAAGATTTCTTATAGAGGATTGTGCCACCGCCAGCTTCAGAAACCCAGTCTTCAAGCCTCAAGTCTGTAAGTTTACATGTTTTAAATAGTTTAATGCTACCACCTGCATGATTACATGATATATTTTTTTGCAGTACATGTTTAGTTGTTTATTTGTTTTGGAGATTAAATGTTTTGAAAGCTAGATTTAATTGCATGATGGGTTACGTTTAGAAATTGGACTGTATTCAGATAATATACCTCCCAGAAGAGCTCCCAGTACAGACAGGCAAGATGGTAATCCTGGAGGTGACAAAGGCTTCCCACCACCACCACCACCAGCAGATCCTGCTATCCGAGTTCTAGAGGGTATTGCGCGACTAATGGAGCAGGCTCCGAGACCCCAGGTTGATATTATGAGCAGTTCAGGCGGCTCGACCCGAAGGAGTTTGGGGCCTCTACTGACCCGTTTGTGGCAGAGGGTTGGATCGGTCAGTGGAGCTGCACTTCCAATATTTAGACATGAGAGATGGGGATCGAGTCAGATGTGCTATGTATATGATGAGAGATGATGCATCTCTATGGTGGAAGGTAGCAGCGCATGGGGTGGATCTGGCTACTCTCACTTGAAATCAGTTCAAGGACATCTTCTACAACAAATATTTTCCGGCTGACGTCACGAGACGCCTGACACGAGAGTTCATGAGTCTCCGACAGTGGGACTTGTCTGTTGCTGAGTTCATCAGGAAGTTTGACCGGGGCTGTCACTTTGTGCCTCTTATTGCGAGATATGCAGCTGAGAAATTGAGACACTTCATGGATGGCCTCAGACCCACGAGTCGCCAGGATGTCATGTTAATGAGGCCGGCTGCTTATGATGCTGCCACTGCTTGTGCTTTTCAGGCAGAGCAGGCCCTGAGGGCTATAGATGTGGAGATGCAACGGAAGAGGCATCAGGCCCAGGAGAGTTCACAGCCTCAGAAGAAGTAGTTTACAGGGCCACCCAAGAATCAGAGGTAACAGAAGCCCCAAGTGCAGTTCAAGAAATCGGGGCAGCAGAGGCTACCACAGGCTCTAGGGGCTCCCAAGCCAGAGAAGAGACAACCTTGCAAGCAATGCAACCGGTTCCATTTCGGTAAGTGCATGTGGGGGACATTCAAGTGCTTTATTTGCAAGGAGAAGAGCTACAAAGCTGCAGACTGCCCGAGGAACAAGGGCCCTACTGTTGGCAGAGCCTATGTCATGCATGCCTAGGAGGCGGAGGCAGAACCAGACTCGACACTGATAACTGGTAACATTCTTGTTTAAAAACCTTTATATTGCTTTGATTGCATGGGATGTTAATTTGATTGTTGGAATTATTTTTTAGATCGAGAACTTAGAATAAAATAGGTGGCATGTTCTAATTAGATGGATTTAAGGGTTGAATTGGCTTAATTTAAGAATTTTGAGGAGTAAATTGAAATGACCGAAAATTTCAAGGACTAAATTCTGTATGAACTAGAATTCATCGTTTCGAAAATTAATTAAAACACGTCACATGTATAGTTTAAAATTATTTTGTGAATTCCAAAGAGTAATAGAAAAGTAGGACATGTTCCCCAGCTTGAAACCATTCTTATTACTTCGATTGTTGTCTTTGTTAACTGGTTGAAAAAATTCGAAAAAAAAAAGAACAAAATATTAAATTCTCAAGAAAACAAAATTGATTAACTGAAAATTTCAAATATTTATTTTGAAAGTAAGTTTCTGATGAAATCGGCATGAGTCGTATCTGTTGTTTCCAATAATTCCGAAAGCCTCTCACTTAAGTTGTCCACTTCTTTATTCAAATTTCGAATGTAATTGCATCTCTTGTAGCACTTTAGCTGCTGGCATCTGCAAATTTTTAAATATATGGATTTACTTATAATTTTGGTCTCATACATTTGAGATTTTGCTCATCTGTTGCATCTTATTTCAATTTTACTTTGATATTTTTTTTGTTAATATTATTAGTTATTTTTCGACGTGACGATAATATGTGCAATGACACATCAGCACTCTCGCTGAAATAGACTAAATTGTCAAGAAATGAAAGATAAACGTACAAGACTATTGTGGTTTTTCCATTTTATATTTCAATGTCACAGGTGTTCAGTAGTTGCAACAAGTATGTATGACCATTTTATACATAATTATTTCATTTTTATGTATGTGTTATTACAAATAATCAAACATACAATACGCAAATGAACCAAAACGAGTAGTTTAATTACAAACTTACAAATAAACACGCACTACAATAGTGAGGTGAAAAAAAAACCTTATTTGAGTGATTATTATTCAGCTGCGGAAGAAGTAGTTTCAACTGAGATACGAGTTCATTGATTTGTTCATCAGTGATTCTCGAAGATCCCACAGAATGCCAGCTTGATCGCGATTTGCGAGACATTTCTCTGTAAAATGCACAAAAATTTGAAGTACTTTCTTGAATTTAGAGGAAGAAAAATGGAAGCAACTTAAGTTTATATGTAATAGGTTTGTTGAAGTCGTCTACTCAAGTGCAAGTATTTGCAAGTTCAAGGACTTATTAATCGAAATAAGATTAAAATTTAAAAATGTGTAAATTATAGGATTATAAATATAATTTCTCTGTCAACCTGTTTAAACTGAGGGGGAATTTCCCAAAAAACCAACCAAAAAAATTTTATATCAAAAAATAATGCCGAGAAATATCGTAATGACCGAGAAAAGTTTGAAAATAGTATTTAATTATAGTAACAAAACTTGTAATAATATTTTCAGATATTTAATATACTTAAATTTAAAAATTAAATTTTAATCAGAACTATTCTATATTTTACCGGAAAGTATAAATAAATGAAATAAACTTCTATGAAAATAATTTGTTTTGTATTTTAACAACTGAAGCATAGAAATTTAAGAAAACAAAGTATCCGGATAAACCGAATACTAAATATCGAATACATACTTCTGCATGTAAAATTTCATATAATAATTCCACAAATGTTATCGTTTAAAGGAAAATAAAAGGTTGATTATATTTGAATAATAACATATTTTAAATTTTTAGTCCAATAATAAATTTCATCTTATATATACCATAATTATTGCATCATAAAAATGAGTAATAATATTTTTTTTTAGGAAAATAATAGCTCCATTTCGTTCAAACTGTTTTTTGGTATGCAAATATGTTAAAATAAACTTTTCAGATAAATTTTATTTATGTTAGCTTCATTAAACTTTTAACTTTTGGCTTTCAAAGTCTCATGTCCATTCCACATCGACAACATATCCTCGAATGCAGAGTCGTACTTATGTTGAATGGGCTTGAAACGAAAATTGAAAAACAGGCCCTCTTGTTGCAAGAATAAATATAAAATTCAATTTGTAAATAACAAATATACTAATAATAAATACATAAATATACCAAAACCAATATATTACATCAATAACAACTCAACAAATATTTAAAATAACTACATAAATACTATTCGTCTAACTGTTTTAGAGATGAAAATATTTATTAAATCTGTGTAATCCAATTGTTGATCGAAGATTATTCTTGATTAACTTCAACTTCGAGAAGCTTCTTTCTACCAATACAACTGTTAATCGTGTGGTTAAAAATATCTTATAAGCAATATAAGTATTTGGAAATAAACCATGCAGTTTCGTCAAACACTGCATCATAAATTGCTCTTTTTTCATTTGTTATATAACATCTCATGACCATCACCTTCGAACACAACTCATCACCATTAATGTCTGAATGTTCATTGTGACTCAGAAATTGTTGAAGCTGTATACAAGATTTCATCGAGCTATTTAAAGGCTCACTCTTTAACTTGTTCAAATTCAATAAAAACCCAAAAAACTTTTGACATTGTTTAAATTGCTCAAACCGAACTTTAAGAGAACATGGAGGTTGATCAATTATAAACAGAAAATATTCAACTCTAAAAGCCTCTTCACCGGATTGTGTCACATTATCACTGTCACTTTCATCAAATTATTTTTTTTTTCGAATGATGCGTTTTTCTCAAAATTTAGGTTCGATCCCAATTTTACTTGCCATTTGTGTAGCTTTATCCATTGCACTAGCAAACCCATGTTCTCTAAACTCGTCAAGAAATTGAACAAGTCCTTGTAAAATATCGATCGCAATATAAATATCTATTTTTTCATATTGAATAAACTTACTCACAACATTTATTGCATTAACAAGTTGTATCAGATTATCATTCCAAGCAAAAACTCAAAACTCTCAATATCATATAGTGCCAATGTCTCATCATCACTCTCTAAACATTTGTTCTACCACGTTCCCAGTTCTCAGTATCCAACTTAAAATACAAATAAAAATTAGATTATTTAAATTTATAGGTAATTTAATTAATATAATATATTCTTGGTTTGGGTTGAATTCATATATAATCGACTCAAAAAATCTAAAAACAATGAATGAATTATTATTGTCTTATAATATATATTTACATACAAAAAAAGTTAACAATTTGAAATATTTTCAAAATTCAATTTTTTCTCCAGAGATTATCAAAATTCAATATTTTGTAAAAATTACATAAATTTGGNAAATGTGATATTATATGATATGATCGAAAGATACGGATGTGTAATATGAATGATTAAAAAATTAATTACTCAGGGCATATTTATTAGATATATTAATTAATAAAATAAAATTGATGTAAAGACTGTTGAGCATTGATGCTGGAGCACACGACTCTGATAAATTCAATGGACAGCGAAGACTCCATTGAAGCTCTGATTTCTTTAATTTTCATTTGGAAACCAATGGGCCGTTTAAGAGGTCTTGAGAGCTTCAAAATATTAATTATACATTAAGGCATCGTTTGGTACACATAATAGGATAAACATATGATATATAATATAAGAATAAGTTAATGATAAATAAAATGTATGATATTATATTTAATGTTTGGTATGATTTTAATAAGAATGATTAAATTTATATATTAGATCGTAATGACAAAATTAACATTATGATAATAAATTTTATAATTTCAAAATTGTTGCTTGATTTCATATTTATTTATTTTTTTTACCTAATTTTATATATTATATAATATGATAATTGAGCACTTGATTTTGTGAGTCAAGTCAAATATCAATTTTTAAGGTAATCAATTGATACTAATAATTTTATTGAGATTTATCAAAATCAATAATTGATTTTGAAACTATCTTTAAATGAGAGAACGATTTAGAAATATATATTTATAATATTTGTCTTTGTTAAAATCAAGATCACGTGTTCGATTCTCATTGATTGTATATTTGGGTGGATCAACTAACATTTATAGCTTTTCATAAATAAACAAACACTCTCGATTCTGCAATACGTACACATATCAGAGCATTTTATAAAAAAAAAAAAATTTTGATCTAATTCAGATATGAAAAATAGTTATTATAAGAATCTTGTACTTGCTAATATATAGGGCTAGTGGCTTTCGATACATATTGTGTGTGCATATATAAAATCTAATATAAATAGTAATTTTTTTATAATTAGTAATTTTTAATATAAAATGTTTCGATATATTATATATCGTTATGAAAATACAATATATTTAAGAGAGAATAAATAAATTAAAAGATAAAATATATAATTGTATCGCTTTAATACCATGTTTTTAAAACCGGATCGAATCAGTCGGTTTGACCTGTTCGATTGGGAATCAGTCACTATTCCGGTCCAAACCATACTTAAAAACCGTTTTAACGGTTAAATTTGTCGAATCGTCCACGAACCGGTCAAAACCAGCCGAACCGGTTCACTATTTTTTTTAGAATTTAATTGTTTCTTATATTTTAATTTTTTAATTTTATTTTGGTTATATATATTATAATTTGAATTAAAATTTTACTAAAATATTATTTTAATAATATTAGAGTCTATTTTATTTTTAATTTATACAAAACATTGCTTTAACATTTAGCTTGATAAGTTCAACAAAGTGCAAATGTTAATACTGGAACAGCCCAAAATCAATATGGGCTAGAAATCACAGGCCTAATCTAGGCTCAGGTTGACCATGTGGGCCCAAATCTGTGATTACCGTCATTTCTAGGCCGAACAGTAGGCCCAGAGATGTTGCCCGTGTCCATGTAAGGCCAACCAAGTCCGAGTCAATTCCGGAGCCCCATTCTGGGATATTCATTTACTCCGAAAGATTGGGTCCAGTATTGAATACTCAAAGTCTCAAATAATTAAAAAGATTAAAAAAAAAAAAAAAAGAATAAGATAAATTTTGATCATGATTATGAGATTTTCATACGCATAATGCAATATTTTTCCTACAATAGAAAATTTAATATCTTCAATGACCAATTCTCCAAAGGTATATCAATTCATGCGACATGGACCTATGGCTATGACACAAGCCATGAGAAACCGATCGTTCTACTGCTGGACTAGTTGGTCGGCTACTTGTGCAGCAGATGCTCGTCATTTAGAAGGATGCAATCTTTGCGGATAGAGCTCCAAGAGCTCAGGAATTTCTTCTGCAAAGCTTGATACAAACTGCTCGAAAAACGATTTTTTCGAGATAGAAAGAACACCGATCAAGCTAGCATTCTGCCTAAGTAAACCTCTGGACTTCAAAACTTGACACACCGAACATCTTGGAATGGATGTCTTCTCCAAACTCAATGAAACTATCTGCGGAAAACTTAGAAAAATCAAAGGATCACGCATTTTGTTGATGAAATAATCCATTGCTCTGTCAATCTTATCCTCCGATGCTCCCATACACCATGGAAATTTTCTAAAAGCCGCAAGCACTTGAGCCTCGGAATAACCCCATTTCTGGTACACCTCCACCTTCCTATCCCAATTCGAACTAATCGGCTTCCTCATCACGTATAGCCCTGTAAGGAAGGAGACTCTGCAAGGGTTGAATCCCATTTCCTTAATCCTCTCCACACACTTCCTCAATTTATCAGGGGACATCACGAGTAATCTTGGATTTTTCTTGAAAGCTTGCAAGATTTTATCCTCAGCCACTCCTGCATTGAGCAAACTCCTGACATTTGAGGCAACGGTGCTCTGCACATTTATCTCTAAGATACTCGGGCACCGTTTTATTACGTCTATCGCATTCTCATTCGACTTCAGTAGACACTTGATAAATTTGAAAGACGGGATAATTTGGTTTTCCAAGCTCCTAACAATTATGCTTCTCGAAGAAGATATAATCCTAGCAGTGTCGGGACTAGATATGCCTAAAGAATGGAAAAATTGAATCTTGGGCAAAATATTTGTATCCGGCCTCAACTGAAAGATTATGGGAGATTTTCTAACGACAAGCGAGATCTGGGCATCACTAAAACCATGTTTCTTGAAGAATGCGATGAATGAATCTGGGATCTCTGGGCCTCTGAATTTGATTTTCTCGCAAGTTCTTAAAGCCCTTTCTTGAGAAAACCCAAAATTTTTTATGAGATAATCTGCTGCAGATGAGTCTCCATTCGCATTTCTTGATCTGGATTTGTGAATCTTGCCTGCCGCTACAGCTGATGACGAAAATAGATAAAACTGAAGAAACTGGAGTCTATGGACAGGTGAAGGATTGAATGAAGCAAACTTTGAGTAATTCGACGTTTTCAACAGGAATCTTAGCATTATAAGTTGTGAAAGAAGAGGATTCTCCTGGATTAGGGGATTTGAGACAGAACCCTAAACCCCAATTTCTATAATTTATTATTTTTCAGAAATGCGATTTGAGAAAAATAAAAAAAATTATGAAATCAAAAATTTTAATTGCCGCATCACCTCACCTATATTTCGGGTTTTAACAAGTTTCCATCACTTTATATATACAAAATCAATTTTATTTATAAAGATTAAACCACTCTCTAGAATCTTCAGACGAATTTTCTCATCTGATAATTATTATGCACGATAACTTGTTATTAACGTCATATATGTTAGGGTTTATTTTATGTATTATCTAGTGAATTTTTATTTGTATTTATTGAAATTAAAGAAATTATTTTTTGTTTCTAATATCCAAGTAGACATTAAAATTCTCAATATACTTTGTCAATAAAAGAACAAAATAATGAATTCTTAAAAAATCATAAGCCAAAATGATCTTTTGATTTAGCGACAAACAAATATCTGATTTATATTTAGATTAGATAGAATTCCATGCCCGTTGAAAACCGAATGTTTGAGGATAAAAGATCCGATTGATCTTCAGAAAAGATGGGGAAGATGAAAGAAGCCCGAGTACATTTTCGCCCTTTATAGAAGATCAATGGCCTAAAGTCTGTGACAACATCCACCAATATAGCAGAAATTGCATCTCAATAAAATCAAGACAAACAGAAAAACCATAACAAAATACTGCAACCATAACACAGAGGAATCAGCCAAGAGTTCAAGAATCGGGTTTCTTGGCATCTCCACACGTAAAATCCTCACTTGAGAAAGGAACCTGCGATTCACCAAATCGCACTGCAGGAGATAATCTCGGCTGCATCTCAGCAACAGCTCGATCCCGTGCACCCTCTTTCCACTGCAAGATCTCAGCTCCTCCATCGCCTCCACGATCAAATCCACCATACCTCCCCTCTCCTCAAATACCCGCGTCTTGTTTTCCTGGTAGACCCGCATAACCGCCAGAGCTTTGTCGATCCGGCCCGCGGCGGCCCGCAGTGAAGTCGAGCAGTTGTTTGAGAGAAACGAATCGATGCGGGAGAGTCGCTCGACGGCTGATTCGAGCGCGAATGTGTAGACATGGATGGGATCCGTGAAGAGGATGGGCTTGATGTTGGAGGAGGATAAGGAAGCGATGCAGCTGCGCCGGGATTCAGCTACATAGCAGAATTCATCGACTGCGAGATTTGTGATTGCTGATGGGGAATTGTGGTTGAATACGAGGTAGATGATAAACCCACCGATGATTAGCGATAAAGAGACGATGAAGGAGAACAAAATGGCGATCAGGAGTGTGTTTTTTCTGCGTATGGAGGCGAGGCTTTCTTCTTGGAGGGGATTGGGTTCGGAGGACTCCATTGATGGATTGCAGAGTCAATGGCTGGTCTCACTGTATCATCGGCATTTGGTCCAAGCAATCTCAACTTGAAATCATCGAATGATTCATATTTTATTTCGTCGAATTTTATTCTTTTTATTGGTCAATACTTGTTTTTGCACACTTTAATCTATAAAATTTATTTATACACAAAATATTTCCAATATAAAGTTAGCATGAGAAAAATTTTATTTAATATGATTAATTATGTATAAAAAAAATATTAATGCATGAAACTATACTTTATAAAATTTAATATATGTATATAAAAAGATGTGGGAATCAGGTCGATATGGGCTGGGGTGTCCAATCGGTCTATTCGGTTACCGACCGAACTGATTATACCAATAACCGATTTAATTTTCGAATAACCGAACCAATTTTCAAATCGGTTATTTCAACCGAAATAACCGATATTTTTTAAAATATGCAAAAAAAAAAGAAAACAATGGAGAACTTATAAATAACTAGAAACATTGAACAAAAAATATCAATAACAAATAAAAATATTGAAGATAAAATTATTAGATGAATGAGCTTCCTTATAATGCATGAAAAGTTCAGTTTCTTTCTAATGTATTTTTAATGTCCATATACAATTTAAATTAATATATATACTAATTCGGTTAATTCGTTTTAACCGAATTTTTCAAAGTAAAACCGAAACCGAACCGAATTAACCGATTTTTTAAAATTTCAAAACCGAACTTCCGAATTAACCGAACCGATTTTTCTAAATAATTTAGTTCGGTCAGTTAATTCGGTTTAACCGAAATTTTGTACACCCATAGATATGGATAGCAATTTTACTACCCAAATCCGAAAAAAATTCAATTTCTGGAATTTACCAGAAAAAAGTCGGGTAGTGTGGGGTATCCAAAATTTTAGCGTAAAAAAATTGTGTTAAAAAACAATGTATTCAACCTATTTTTCCAAATAATAATATACACATGAAAGTTTTTAGGACAAATCATAATTAAGAAATTAATTGAGAAAATGACAAATAATCAGAGCTGCATCAGTACTTAATCAATTGAGAAACGTGATCATTGATAACTTTGTCTTATACTTCTTATGTATTTGTGATATTAAGTTCTTGAGATAATGTTGACATATGAATTTTAATTTTATTAAATTTTAAAACATAATTAAATTGTACATAGTTAAAAAAAACAAACAAAAGTACACATAAAAAATTCACATGATTAAAAAGTGGCCAAATTCCACTATGTGTGCTTATATAAACTCCAAATATATTTGATCAAATCTTTTTGAGTTATGTCATAATTTAAAACTTACCAATAATTATAATTAGGATTTTTTTTTAATATTTTTTGATTTATTATTAATTTTTTGGATTTTTTTTTATATTTTTAATGTTTTTAAAATTTAAAATTGTTATTTTAAATTTATTAAAATAAAAGTCCAGCTCGCCATTCATTCAATTGGCTAACCGCGACTCCATTGTTTGATGTTGCTACTTCCCCTGCTTGTGTCCTCTATTCTTTCTGCCCACTCAAAATCGCACGGTTCAGTGTTTCCATCCCTCGGGCAGTCTACATCTTTGCACAACCAGATCCCAGCAACATCGTTGTTTTCTTTATTCACTGACTTTGAATACTACGTTGCCTCCAATCTTATGTTTCTAGAATGTTCTTCAGTTATGTATAATTGAAAATATTCTAGATTGCTCTACTCTATATACAACTTCATGATTATAGAGCGTTCCAAGTTGATACACCACTCTAGATTAATACAAGCACAAACTAGTCATGTTTAGAATATATGGGTTACTCACACATGATTCTAGGATGTTCAAGACCTTTCATGAAAAACTTAGACGATTCTACTCGCTTCTTCCAAACTCTTGTTTCGAAACCTGATGGACTTTTGTTTCTTCATGTGAGGCTAAAACATGATGGATCTTTCTGGATTGAACTTAGCCTTTGCAAGCACCTTCCTTATCAAAATTTCCAGTTGACTCACATGCCATGTTCAGATCCGTGACATCCTCCCCCACCTATTTCGGCAACACCCTCGTTTCCTTATGATGTCTGTCATGAGACTGCTGCAAGTCTAGCTTTAATCTCCATGTTAACACGGACTTAGCTTGCCTCCTTCGGTCAAATTGGCCCTTCGGTCATCTTTTTCTCTATGATATGACCTTAGCATACTTGAACGGAAGACTGGATCCATCCCTAAGTTTTTAGGGAGCTCAATGCGGTACAAGCCTTGATCGACCCTCTCGATCACCAAATGGTCCTTAATATTGTCTTATCAAGTATTTATGCTATCATGAACCCAGGGTGACATCTTCACCATGACTTGATCATTCAAGACAGATTGAGATGATTGGTTCTACCACCGTAGGCACCAACTTTGTACCTATGCATTCACTTGGATCATTCAAGACAGATTGAGATGATAAGAGACTCATACCTTGGTCTTGGTCCTCTACCACATCCTCAATTTTCTTTCTTATCCTTCTGGCTCCAAGACATTGTAATGTCCCTAGTATCTTTTTCTCCTCTTCTTGAATGAGAGCTGAAAACTTCGAGCATTTTGGAAACTCTCTAGCCCAATGTGTCCCGTCACACAAGAAGCACTTGATGTATCTTGGCTTGGCCCGGCTCGCCAACATCTTGCCCTTATTGTCCTTGTATGAGTCTTTTGAAGATATCTACCCATCTTCTCAATCATCCTCATCCCCACTCTCTTCCACACCTTCTCCTTTTCCTTAGACTTGGAAGATTTGAGCGACTTGAACTCGATAAGAGAATCCGCTGCTCCAATGTCTTGGGAAAGAGTCTGCACACACCATCGTTGCAGCTCCACCTTGGCCCACATCTTGAGACCATCCATGAATGCAAACAGTTCATTTCTTTCGCTCATATCTGGAATCTTGAGCTACAACTCCTGAAACTCCTGGTAATATTCCCTCAATTCACCTCGTTGAATGAGGCAACATAGATTTCCCCTTGATTTGTCTTCTGCGTACTCCGGATAAAATTGTTTCTTCAATTTCCTTACGAATGCCTCCCATGTGGTGATGGCGGCGCTTCCTCGTCTTATGTCATTCCACCTTACCCTTCACCAATTCATAGAGATACAATTTTAGTATAACGAAGATTTCAATATCTTAATGGTATCCTCCAAGATGCTTATACACTCAAAGTATTGCTCCATCCTCCCACAAAATTTTTTCTATATCCTTGGACAATCTTTTCCCTGCGTTGGCTCAAGGCTTTGGTAAATTTATCATGTTTGGAGTGTTGAAAATAGTCCCTCGTCATCTTGTATCATCATTGAGTGCCGCAAGTTAATCCTTGAACTCCCTCAAATCCTCCCGCAACGCTTTGGTCATGGCCTCCAATGCATCACTCTTTTTGTGTAGGGAATCGACAGCAGCATTATAGGCTCCTAGCATCTACCTACGCAAATATTTGTGGCTCCCTTCGGCCCCGATTTTCAAGATGTGTTCCTCTTGTGTGGCATGACTTTCCTCCATATTGACAAATGCAACTTCCAACCTTGCAATCGGAGCTTCAAAGGCACTGAACATCTTTCTGGACTTGTCTCTACGTCCCTTTGATTTCTCCGTTATTTCCGACATAATGAACTTTAGATGACTTCTTGTACTCGAACATTTAACCCAACCTGGCTCTGATACTATCTATCACGTGCTAAATTCTTCAAACTCAAGAGAGCACTTGATAGGATCGGTTAATGCAGTCAGAGTGTTTAGAAAGAGGTGTTGAATAAACACTCGGACTTTTTGAAATCTTTTAAAGTACGAATCAGTCTTTTGTGTGACTGATCTAGAAATCTTGTTTCTCGATATAAATCAGTCAACTAATAGTAGTGTGAAAATAGACTGAAATATAGATTGAATACTAAGTATAGAGTAATGCAAAAACTGAATAGGTAAACAATTAGAACACATGAATTTTATAGATGCTCGGAGTCTTAAAATTCTCTTACATCACCCGTTCTATCTCAATGATGGATATTTCACTAAAAGAATTTGATGTATTACAACATATTGTAATAATCCACTTCAGTTGGATTTATACATTGTGATAAGCACGGATTATATAGCGTTTTAAGGGCTTTATTTTGTCGCATTCGTGCTTATCTGGCGTTTTTATTCCGAGTTTCGCGCTTAATTTGTTTTATTTTGGCTATTTGCAGGTTTGACCAAAAGATGATAAAAGCCAAAGAAAAGAAAGAAAAGTCAAGCTTCGCAATGCCATGTCAGAAAAAACCGGAAAAGTAGGAAGGAGCATAAAAGAAAGAATCCGGACCCCTACACGGACCCCGTGTAAGGGTCCGTGTCTTAGAATCTCAAGGAAGAATTTCACAGTGCCTATCCGGACCCCGTGTAAGGGTCCGTGCCTTAAGAGCCAAAGAAAGATTTTGACAGAGCCTAGACGGACCCCGAGACGAACCTATACACGGGGTCCGTGTCTAGTGTTTCCCCATACAAAATTTGACAGAGAGTACAAGGACCCTATGCCTGAGGCATACACGGAGTCCGTGTACTTGATATCAGATCTAATATTTTGCGAAGATTCTGTGGAGATTTGAGAGATCAGAGAAAAAAATAAAAGATTTGGATCGGAACTTTTGAGAGGGGGAAACTTTTGGAAAATTTTTTTACGCAGAATTTGAGTAGATGCTGTCGTGCCAGGTGTTGTAGCAAAAAATCACCAATGTTGCTGCTAAAATCTAACTTCTATGAATCAAACAAAAATGAATCCCGAACTTGATTGATTGTTCTAATCTTTTACGAAAATATTATGCTAAAAACGAATTAAAGTAATATGGAAATTGAAGAAATAAACTCCATACATATTTTGTAGTTACAATAATATATATGAGTTAACAAATCATAAAAATATAATGACATGGTGAAATGTGGCATGAAATAGACTGGAAAACTTGAAAAAGGCTTGAATATCTAAGACTAAAATTTACAGAGAGTTTGCAAATATTGTTAGATCTTTAGTTATTTTTTGTTCTCTGATGCTTCCTTCCTGTGTACTGTTTAGGCGGTTCTTCTCATTCCCTGCCACTATCCACGATCTTGGTTAACGATCTTCTCCTGTTTATGTGCAGTTGATTTATTCAAACTAATTTGAATTTCTGATGAACTTTTTTTTGTCCTCTACGTCATTCTTTTGGATTTGAATCTTGCATTTGTACGCTTTTAACTTATATATAAATATATCTATTCTATTTTATTAAAGTTGAGGACATGATAGTAACCACTTAGAAAAGACACCAATTTTTTCTTCTAATTTTACCCTTATATGATACTAATATTACACTTTTGTTTTTTGTTTTTTTTAAATTTCAACACACACTTTTATTTTTATTTTTTTTATTTCAACAATTCAAATATCAATTTAGTCTCTCCATAATTTTTCAAATTTCATTTTAATCCATCGATATTGATAAAAAAAATTGTAAACACAAATCACGTGTGCAGAATAACTAGTATATATATACATATATTGACTCCGTTTAAAGATATTCAGCCTAGCCCATTAGACGTCGCCTTACTGGCTTAGGGACAAATTTGTAATTTCAGAAAGTTACGCTAATTACTTCTGTGTGTACATATATCTCCGGCAATGAAGCAGACACGTTTATATCTCCGGTTATCAAAACGGTGACTCGTTCTCATGGAAGACATGGTAACCCGACCCTTACCTCTGCCCGCTTCCATCTCTCAACAAGCCTTGTATTTCATCAATTCAAACCTCAATTCCAGAGAACATCTAGACAGAGCCCCGGTTCTCCTCTCGGAGCTCCAGACCCGCTGCGATGATCTGGATCGAATGCTTTCGGATCTTGCGTTACAGCTCCGGTCGAACTTGACCCGACACTCTGACCACTCGAATCGGGTGGGTTCACTCTTCGAGAATGTCCATGCTCAGTTGCAAGACCTTCAGCATTCTTCTTCTCAGTTGTCATCAGGTTGTTTAATTATGTAAATTTTCTTTTTTTTGCTTTTTGTAATTTTAATTAGGAATTAGAGTATTAGAAACAAAGATAAGTGGGAGAGAAACGAAAAATGAATCTGAATTATTATTTCCCCAATCTGAATTCGAAGGGAGATTACAGTATTTATATGAAAGGCAGAAATAAGAGAAAGACTAAAAGCGGAAGACTAAAAGCGTGTTTTTCCCGGTTGCCTCTTTATATGGTCTTTAATATAGAGGGTGCTGATTTTTGCGCTTTTGTTTATATATTAGATGGTGGATCGAGGAGCGGGATGGTGGAGGAATTGCAGGCATTGGCGAAGGAGGTGGCTAGAGTGGAAACAGTGCGAAACTATGCAGGTTTTTTTTTTTGTTTACTTATTAACTTGAAGTTTATATGTATAGCTCAATTTGTAGTAAAAATTTGTTAAAATATATTAATTGAGGAATTATTTGCGTGTAAGGAATGGAAATTTGGAAGGTTGTGAAGGGTTTTTTCATTTTTTGCATATTGATACTATTGGGAGTTATTACACCAAGAATTGACAAGCCAATGAGTTTTCTAGTTTTATTTCTGGTGGAAATGATGGTTTAACTATATAAAGTTCGAAGAGTAGTTCACCTTAAAGTTTTAGCCTTTAGGAAGGATGTGCTCTATTTATCATTTTTTCGGGGTTGAAAAACTCCTAAATTCTAATAAATCTGGCTTATTTGAACCAATTTAAAATAAATAGTCACAGGATCGATATTGAAACCTATAAACAAACATATGGTGGTTTTTTTTTTATATTTGTGGATGGAAGGAGCGAAAGAAACTGGAAAAGTGGAAATTTGATGATCTGTTTCTTGTCTTTTGATTGAGGCAGTTACCTACATAACTGATTTCTTCATTACTCTCAGAGACTGCATTGAAGCTTGACATGTTGGTTGGTGACATTGAAGATGCTGCGTCTTCCTCAATGAACAGAACTTTGAGAAAGCATTCGTCAACAAAGAATTATGAAGTGAGTACCCTTTAAGGGTATGTTTGCCTTATATTATTGGGCCATTCTAATTGCAATATCTGATTAAAATTTGGCTGAAATTAAATATCATTATTAATCATCGTTATGTTATCATCACGTGTGGAATGCCAAAGCTTCGTTGTTCATGCTCAAACTTGGTTGTAGTCACGTGTAAATTACTAAGATGAACCAGATTCTTTGGTGTGGAATTTTTTTTGTTCTTTTTAGAATAGATTAATCAAACATGATTCATTGGTAGACTATGCTTCATTATGGATGAATACTCTTCAAGTATTTATCAAACAAGATCAAAGTAATAAGACATTGAAGTCTTTCACCGAGAATGATTTAACCTTTAGTTTTGTGAGCCATCCAGTGAATAGAAGTAAAGATTTCATCATTGCTTGAATATTGTAATTTACTCGTGCACACTCAATTGTGGATTAAGGCTGCATTATCAACAAATTTGAAATAAAAAGGAAAGTTTCAATGTGCATAGGTATGAATTGAGTTGAATCGCATCACCTCAAGTCAAGTGGTTTTTTCCCCTTTTTCTTTTTGTTTCTTTCTTTTTCGATTACATTTGCTTTCATCTATTTTGCAGGATATGCGCTCAGTTGCTTTAAGACATCTTAAATCGACTGAAGATCTACTTACTTCTGTTTCAAAGAGACATCCTGAGTGGAATCGACTTGTTTCAGCTGTTGATCATAGAATAGACAGAGCATTAGCAATTCTAAGGCCCCAAGCTATTGCAGACCATCGAGCTCTTCTTGCTTCTCTTGGATGGCCACCACCTCTGTCAACCCTGAGTTCGTCTACTTCAGATGCAGAAAGATCAACTGAAGTGCAAAATCCTCTTTTCACAATGAAAGGTGACCTGAAGCTTCAGTATTGTGAAAGTTTCCTGGCATTGTGTGGTCTGCAGGAATTGCAGAGACAGAGAAAGTCTCGTCAACTTGGGGGGCGTTATAAAGATTTTGCACTTCACCAACCACTTTGGGCTATTGAAGAACTTGTCAATCCTATATCTATTGCTTCTCAATGCCACTTCTCAAAGTGGATTGAGAAGCCAGAGTACATATTTGCGCTAGTTTATAAGATCACTCGAGACTATGTTGACTCTATGGATGACTTATTGCAACCGCTTGTTGACGAAGCAAAGCTATCTGGTTACAGTTGCAGAGAAGAATGGATCTTGGCCATGGTGTCTTCCCTATCGACCTACCTGGCGAGAGAAATATTTCCCATTTATGTGGATCAGCTCAGTGAAGAGAGTGAAACTGGGATCAAAACACAGGCAAGGTTATCCTGGCTTCATCTTGTGGATCTGATGATTGCATTTGATAAACGAGTTCAAGCGCTGGCTGCACACTCAGGAATGCATCTTTCCCTCGAGGAGGATGGCAATGTGCAAAATCTGTCTTCATTGACTGTGTTTTGTGATAGACCTGATTGGATTGATTTATGGGCAGACATTGAGCTTAGTGAGGCTCTTAGTAAATTAAAATCTCAAATGGAAGACAACAAAAATTGGTTAAGTGAAGACCGAGGAGTTTCTCTTCTGTCTGGCCAAGAAGACAACAAATCCCCTTTGATTTCTAGTGCTGTGCTTCAACGTCTCTCCTCTGTGATAGACCGTTGCCGATCATTGCCTAGCGCATCATTGAGGTCAAGATTTGTCAAATTGACTGGTTCACCTATAATATGCAAGTTCTTTGATTGCTTGCTACTTAGGTGTCAAGAAGCTGAGGGGCTAACTGCGCTAGCTGATGATGATGCTTTAACTAAAGTTGCCTTGTCAGTTAATGCTGCCCGCTACTTTGAATCCGTTTTAAAAGAATGGTGCGAGTATGTCTTCTTCCTTGAAATGGGATTGAACAATACTGATAAACTAGAAAAGGAAGATGATCCTACTGCTACAGGAGCACCTGGAAATGGTATTTTTGACGAAGAAATCAAAAGGTTGAATGAATTCAAAATTGAATGGGTTGAGAAGTTATCCACAGTTGTCTCAAGGGGATTTGAAGCACGTTGCCGAGACTACATAAAAACCAAGAAGCAATGGCAGGAAAAGAGCCAAGAAGATTCGGCACAGTCCAGATCATACCTAACAGCGATGGATTACCTACAGGGAAAATTGTCCATACTCGAAGAAGGGCTGAACAAAATAGATTTTACTAGAGTGTGGAGAAGTTTGGCTGCTGGGATCGATAAGCTATTTTTCCATGGTTTATTAGTAGGAAAGATAAAGTTCTACGATTGGGGAGTCGAGAGGCTTTCAAACGATCTGATGGTTCTTTTTGGGGTATTTGGAGCTTGGTGTTTGAGGCCTCAAGGTTTCTTTCCGAAGATCTCCGAAGGATTGAAGTTGTTGAAAATGGCGAATAATGAGGTGAACAATAAGTTGATTAGAGAGGAAAGGTGGCTGAAAGAAAATGAAATAAGGCATTTAACTGCTGCTGAGGTAGAAAAAATAGTGAAGAACAGAGTATTTGCCGGATGAAGAAGGTTTCACTTGAATGATGTAATTTAGAAAAAAAACAATTAAAATTAGGCAAATATGAAATGATATTCTAATATGTACATTTAGTAAATCTTTTTTCTTACACATTTTCGGTAATGGTTCAAGATCGCTACCATTTAAAATTTAAATTGATACACATCTTTTTCTTTATTCTGTGCTTTGAGAACTGTACTAAAACTCTGCAACTTAAAGGCTACCGTATGATTGAATGATTTGATTCGAGCAACAAATGTGTATGGACAATCGTGTTTTCACAGAATGCGGTAGGTTCGTCTAAACTAGCTAATTGGATCGGATTTCGGCTTATCCGACCCAAGTGCACCCCCGCTCCACCCCATCTGCGACAGTCGATCCATGCTTCCCCAAACGCCTGCGTTTAGATATCCGGGGTCACGGGTTGACCCAAAGAGCTGAACCGGTCCAGGAATTCGACCCGCAAATAATCGAATCTGCTTCAAGTGAGAGTTCTTAAAAGACTCGAAAAAACTGAGCTCAAATATCCCTCGATTACAAGTATTAATCCCACTAAGTTTGGAAAGATCCTAGATGGCTTGTGCTGCTGTAGTTTCTCTCACGCAGATTCTAGAGAACATACTCGGTAAACACCTGATTCCTAGGGAGAAGCACTGATTGAATCTCTCCTTCAAAGCTTGTGTTGCTTCCAAGATTTTCTTATTCGTTCTTGGAAGAAAAGAAGCCCTGATGCATTGTGTTTGGAAAGGGAAATCAGAGATGCAGCGCATAAAGCAGAAGATGTTATATCAGAGCATTTTTGCAGAGAATGGAGGAGGAGAACTTGAGAGGAGCGAAAGTGTCAGTCAACATTTGAAGATTGTGGTGGAAGAAATCGAATCAATTCAGCTAAAGGTGATACAGCTGGAGGGCTAGTGGGCGGATGATAAAGATTTGCATCACACATATTGTTCACCACTTGCTCAGCCATCAAAACTTGCTTCAAGTGGTGAGTATACCAAGGTCCTATTCGAAGATGTTTCACGGAAACTAATGGACCGAATTGTAGGTGGACGAACGAGAGAATCTCCAAATCATACCAGTAGTTGGAATGGGTGGCAGTGGGAAGACTACTCTGGTTAAATATGCTTTTCAAGACGAATATATTTCACATTTTTTTGATGTTTCTGCTTGGGTCACGGTATCGCAAAAGGGATATTCTACTAGGCCTTCTACAATCCATGAGAAGGCTCGCAAATTGCATCAAGAAAGTGAAGAAGACATACCCTATCAATTGTTGTAACAAGTGGCCTTTAGTCCAAAGTACCAAGAACACTAGAAGAACCGGAATCCGTTGCAAAAAATCTCAACTCAGTTTTAATTGCAAATGATAGTCAATGTGCGGAGCTGTTACATTTTAGCTACGACCATTTACCACATCATCTGAAAGCATGTTTCCTCTATACGGGAGTTTTCCTCCTAGATGGAAATACCAATCTCCAAGCTCATCAAACCATGGATTGCCGAGGGATTCATCAAATACAATATAGCTCAAATGGCGTGGAAGTTGTGGCAGAGGAGTATTTTGATGATCTGATGTCAAGAAAGGTTGGAGAGAAGAGATCCGATGGAAAAATTAAAACATGTGTGGTCCATGATTTGTCAAGGGAGTGGTGCTTGAGTAAAGCGCTAGAGGAGGAGCCAGCATCGTCAAGAAGTAGCCACGGTTCCACGTCGCATTTGCATTCGTAAAGATTCTTCAGATGAAGCTCTAGCAGACATCCTCAGAACGACATAAATATTTCCACTTGTCCGTTCTCTTCTGTCCCAGAGCAACCCTCACGACAAACTACAGTGTTGTAAACTCCTGAGGGTACTGGACTTGTCTAAAGTAGATTTGGAGGATTTCCCTCGTGTATTACTGGAGCTCGTACGTTTACAATACGTACATTAATTATTCATAAATTCATCTGTGCATCTGTTGGCGTACCGTTTTCTCGTATCCAAAATATATAAGAAGTTTCAAAAATTTTTGTTTGAAGTTAATTAGATTCACAACCGGATACTTTGTTCATATCCTAGATTGCACAAGAAAACTATGAGAAATTTCCGTTTAGGTGATTGCCAGCATGTTCAAAAACTGGCGGTGTGAGAATCTTATACTTAATAGTCACAACTACTAATTTATTATTATTATATTTAAAATGTACTAAATAAATAATTGAAAACTCATTATAACTACGATCAACGATCAGACAGCGTCAATATATCAAAAGCACAAATCCCATTCATATAAAAAAATTTCACTGTTCCATTTTTTGCATCTGATAGTTTTGTCAACTCCTTCACTAAAATATGCAGTTTTATTCTCTTTACTTAATTAGCAGTTATGTTAACTTCCACAACTTTCAATAATAGAATCTACTCATAAACTTTTTTACGAGCAATATGTTTGATCTCCATCAAACTACAGTGGCAAAATTCAACTATTTGAATTCGACTGTTTCAGTGAGAGCACAAAATCTAATATTTGTCTGATCCTCAATGATTCAGAGATGTAGTTAGCCATGAGTACATAATTTCATATGATTCATAACAATATTTGTTCTTATTCGGGATTATCCTAATTAATCACATTCTTCTCATCAACCTCTTGATAAAAAAACATCAGAACTCAGGACTGATTGCACCCATCGGATCATGGTAAGATGATCTAGTAGCATCGTCTCATGATCTCGTAGGTATCACTGATAGTGTCTGCAAGAACCAGTAATTTGTGGTTAACATACAGTACGGTCACTCCAACTCATGTATCTCAATCGAATTTCCAACTATTGATATATCACTTAAAATTTTTGTATTTTGACTATCAAAACTCCAATGAACGTCATATGATTTAATTAAACATTTATAGTTTGTTAAGTTTAATTTTTCTTTGCATTCTAAATGATGGCCCCAACTATCCTAGTGTTTAGGCGGTAATAGCATTTCATGTATATCATTACAAACAACTTGAATTCTCCTTTGGATCGCCTAATCAAGTCCAAAATCAGAAACTGTGTCCCTCGTCAAGATCGCACTAGAAATCTTGATGAAATTTTCATGTTGAGAGTAATCATCGAAGGACGGACGACAATGCAGTGACGATATTGTGGTGATGATCGGTCGTNTTTGATGTGTGTTATTGTGTCTTGTGTGATATCAACTTTTGACAACGTGTATTTAATAAATACAGTTTCTCAATCCCACTACCATTCTATTTTAATCAGGATTCTATAATTTTAATTATTTAAAATTCTAATGTTTTGTTTTTCACTCTTGAAAATACATGCATTATTAAATAATGATTAAATTGTCATAACACATGATATAAATATAATTAAATAACCATTATTTATTTAAATAATTAATTAATCAATTAATTTATTTATTCTAGACTCCTCTAAAATATTCCATTAGAATCTTACATGATATTTACTACTACTCAATTATTATTTAATTAGCTTGTTGTAAATTCACTAATTAAATAATTGTGAGATCATTGCAATCTCGATGGACGATTGGATAGCGTTGATGTGACCAGGGTATAAATCTCGTTGATTTAATATAAAAAGAAAGTTTCGAAGAACAAAAATTTTCACTGATTCGTTGTTTGCAGGTGCCTATTTTGTGAACTCTTTCGCTATATTTGGCAGTTGTATTATCCTCACTTAATTATAAGTTAAGCTAACTTCCAATAATAGAATCTACTTATAAACTCTTTTATAAGCAATACGTTTGATCCCCATAAAACTAAAATTATCAAATTCAACTCCTTGAATTTGACTATCTCAACAGGAACACATAATCTAATACTTGTGTGAGCTTCAATGGTCAAGTGATACAGTTAGCTGTGAGTTCACGTGAGGTCACAACTAATTTGATTCGAAACAACACTTGTTTCTTATATGGGCTTACCCTTGTTTGCCTTATTCCGTGAATTAACATTTTAATAACAAAAATGTCAGAACTCGAGTCTGATAGTACTTATCGGATCATAGTAAAAACGTCTAATAGCATCCCCATGATCCCCTAGGTATCAATAACATTGTCTACAAGAACCAATTGGTTATTGTTAACGAAAAATACGACTCATTTACTCATATATCCGATCGAATATATAACTATTTACATATTGAGAGTTGCAAATGAATTCGATAACGATGTTATGTATCTTTGAATTTTCATAGTGGCATCATATGTGTAACTAAGGAAATATCTTTCCATAATGCACATATCTTACTCTGGTCAAAGATTTCTTGCACTATTAATTTATCATTATTATGAAATTTTATTGTTTTCCTTATTTTCAGTAAATATATTTAGTTTTCGCATAATTTAAATAAAATACCGACTCATTATTATATCTATTAAAATGAAAAAATGTATTATATTATCGTATAAATACAAGTATGGTTTAAAGCATAACATGATTTTAAGATTTTATAAGCATGTTACAAAAATAAAAATAAAAATTATGAACAAATTAGCCATTATCGTCATCTTCTTAAAAAATAACGCACAACATATAAATAAATAAGATAATCATGGAGAATCAATAACAATTTTCAATAAAGACTTCACTTACATAGCATAAAGGACAAGAGCTAGAAAACTAAAAGATTCTCTTAAAGAAAGAACTCGTAGATCTAGAAAATCAACCACTCGTTCTTAAGGCGTAAGGTTTATGGTTTCAGGTACGCTTCTTTGCTAAAGTTTACGATATTTTTTTTATGATTTAACATGATTGATTCTGTGGTTATATAGATTTTCCGATGAAACATGTTTCATGGATGAAATGATGCATGACGAATTAAGGCTTCTTACAGATCCATATTTGATGATGATAGTATACCGAGATATTATGATTATGACGACGATGATTATAGCAACTCATATGAGCAGTTCAAACGTGGAAGGAGAGGCGGCTGCAGCAGGTAAGCATTATAAGAGTATCAGAACACACATGAAATTAATGCCATCACATGCATATAAACTGGGTTTCAAAAATGAAAAGAAGTGAAATTCATCTCTTGTTTGTTAAATTAGTTCATGATCAGAATCATATATCGGTTACGACTGAGACGGATGCAGGGCATTTGGCTTGGAATCACGGCTATAAAAAAGTAAAAGACTACCGGAGGAAGTGAAAGAACACAGACACTATGAATTACTAGAGTTTGTGAATCTTGAGGTGTTAAAAGTAGGTCAAGATGTAACTGAAATTCAACAGTATAAAATTTTATTTTGTGATTCTAGGAGTGTTTTTTGAAGCATTAATTTTTTGCTATTTGGTTCACATTTTTCACTACTATTATTTCAGTCCAAAAATATCCCAAAAAAATTCTTAGCAAATGAAAAATAAACTCAACTTAGATTATGAGACTGGAACTAATAAAAAGGAATAAAGTTCTTAGATTCATATGTGACAAATTCTTTTGATCACACATTTACATAAAAACAACTCTCTGAATACTCTGTGTATTAAGATTTTATCTTCAAAACGTTCTTGTTTAGTATTCTCTGAAAAGTCTATGTCCTTTGGTTCTTGGAAAAGAAACGCAGAACAACATAGAAAAGAACTCTGTACAAAACAGCCCATCCCAGCATTATATACACCTTATGCCACTTCAGATACTTCTCAGTCCCAACTGCAAGAGTTTCCAATATGTTGAACCCACTTATTCCACCAAATGTCTGGTTGGTTTGATACTCATTCATCAGCAGCCCCTCGTACGGATAAGTCATAGTTGAAACGTAGTGCATCCATTTCCAATACGGTGGAATTTCATGGCTATTCGCAAAGTATCCACAGAATAAGAAGAAAAGCGCGGTGAATGCAATCACAGCTGCGTATCCGAGGATGTAATTTGGCACGACCGAGCTTACAAATACAACAAAAGAGTTTGTTGAGAGGAGGGACATGTAGAGGACTAGCAAGAAGTACCAGAACGGACCGTGGAGTTTCAATGGGAACCAGACAATTATTGCGTAAACCGATGCCTGAAGGGCGAGGAAAGGAAGGTAGGTGATCAGTCCTGCAATGGTGTAGGATGAGGCTCGATATGCATTGTGTGATGTTTCACGGATGAAGATGTAGCGTTCTTGGATGAAAGCTGGGACAGCGTCATTGGAGGAAAAGAAGAAGAGGCAGACTGTAAATATAAAGAAGCTTAGCCTATTTGTGATGCCTTGGACATCGTCTTTAGGATGCCAGAACATGGTGGCCATCATGAAGCCCATTATGGTTAGGACTAGAAGTCGGGATAGGAAGAGCTCCGGTGTCCGCCTGATGTTGATAAAGTTGCGGCGCATTAGTACCCATATCTCTGGGAAGAATGAGTTGGCAAATTTCGGGCCTAAGTTATGGTGCTTTGAGATAGTATTCAGGTGGACAATGCTATCTGTTCGGTAGTCATCTTCATTCACCGTGTATTCGCTGCTATGAGGGGTTGGTGTGCCTTGCAGGATATCGCTTGAGTATGTGTAATATCCAGGAGATGGACTGCATAATATAGATGGAAAGTTTGTTTAATAATCAGAAACTTCAGCATGGGGGTGATTTTTTTAATTCCTTACCTCTTTCGAGTCAGGGCTCTGTGATCAGCATGATTCCTAGTTGGGGTAAAGGTCATTGACTGGTTAATGCTCCAAGAAATTGACTGATTCGACTGGCTTTTCACACTGTGATCAAAATCCTTCTCGTTCTTATGTACCGTTTGCAGATGGTATCGTTTATTCGACCTGTATCCACCTTCCTCTGCTGTCTGTTGATTGGTGCTCTGAGTAGGAGGCAAAGGCAAGGTTGGAACAACAGTTGAAACAGATGTATCCTCGTTGTCAACCAGAAGCGGCGGCTTCACTCCGGTTAAAGCAAATTCCGCTAACACCTCCACTCCGAGCTCCGACTGATCATATTCTTGCACCACGTCAATGAAGTACTCGATTGGGTTTTCACCTTTGGGGATTTTACGTCCCATCCGGCCTAAGTGGAGGGTGACATCCTTGAGTGAGCCCTGGTACATGAGTTGCCCTCGAGCCAAGATTATGAGGTGGTCGAGCAAAAGTTGGATACGGGATGAGGGCTGGTGAATTGTGAGGATGACCGTGCTTCCAGAACGTGCTATATCGTGGACCTTTTCGATTACACTATGAGCACTGGTTGAGTCTAGTCCTGAAGTAGGCTCGTCAAGGAATAAAAGGGAAGGTCCATGTATGATGTCCACTCCTATCGAAACCCTGCGACGCTCACCCCCGGAGATGCCTCTCGTCCCTTCATCGCCTATATAAGTGTTTACAGACGTCTGCACAACTCAAGGAAATCAAGAAAAATCCTGGGTGAGACTCAAGTTCTCCCAAATACAAGAACATGGATAAAGTTTTGGTTACTTACAGTTAAACCGAGCTGTTCGATTAACTTCTCGACACGTTCCCTTTTCTCATCCCTAGAGAGTGATCCCAACCTAAAATCTGCAGCAAACATGAGAGTTTCATAAACAGTAAGCATGGGAAACAGCCTGTCATCTTGCATTATATATGCCGAAGTCCTCTTAATCAAGCTCGGGTTCACGTCAACACCATCCAACGATACTCGTCCCATTAGGCTTCCGCTGGCGATTCTTCCAGCCAAACCATCTAAAAACGTCGATTTTCCGGCACCACTAGGACCCATAACAGCCGTGATGCACCCTTTAGGGGCATATCCGGTTATATCATGCAACAAATCAGCTTCACGCTTGATCCATTTCCCATTAATGTCCTTCTGTTTCTTGATCACAGTATATGTAAGGTTGGAAAATTCCATTCCCCCTGTAAAATTTACTCCCTTCCCAATATCTATTATCATCTCCGGTCTATGATTATTAGCATTTTTCATCTTGCCAAATACCCAAAAAAATATGTACTTCAGAATGAAAATTATGTATCAAGAAAGATTTATATCGATCTAGAATGGCTCGAAGAGTGTTAAAAGGGAGGGGTTATTGAGAAAAAGACTAATGAATAGCTGGTGGGGAGTTAAGTTCTAAGTTGAGCTTTGCATTGTGTAATCCGTTTGCAAGCTATGTTTTGTTCGAAAAGGGAAAATTCCTTCTCGTTTGCTTCATCAACTTTCTTGATTTTTTCGTTTGTCCGTGCTCTTCTAGTGTTCATAGTTCTTGACATGCTGAGCCCATCTGTCCCATTTTAATAGTCCAATTTCGATTTCAAAAATTTTGCTCAAATTTTCTTTTGGCATCATATATGGGGGATAGTTTGATATTATCGTTTGTTTAGAATCTGATTTCTTACCACAAATCCAATTAAGTTTCCAATAACTCCTGATACTTCGGATGTTTAGTCGCCGCATGGTTCGAATGACGAATGTTTATGGATGATGATACACAATCAGTTAATGTACAAATTATTCGCATGATTGTACTAATAACTGTTCTACCTCTCTAAATTTGTTCTAAAGTAACATATTAATAATTATGTGATTAGTTTAATGCTTGATTAGCTTGCAGTACTTGACAAGTTCATTGTTTTAATCGAAAGTTGGAATAATTGAATACTTTCTTCAGCTTTTGATCCAATGCTTAATCGTCCATTGGGTAATGTAGTTGAAATTGCTCCTGTTACCACTCAATTTTAAAAAGGGTCGTTTTCTTGTGGTCGTTGTCCATCACATCATGCCCCGAGCTCGGAATAGTTGCATAAAAAGTGCTTCCAAATTCATAAATTCCATATGAAGTTTTAATATTTTACTACCATCCAAAAAACTATTTTGCATTTATCCAAAGTCAGCCATCTCAAATATTTATTAAAACCAAACAGGTTTATTTACAACACCATCAGGAATTGTTCTGAACTTGACAAAATTGTCCACTGAACTTGATAAAATTGTCAATTGGCTTGAACTGTAAGAAGGGTTAAGCGTTTGGACAGTGGAAATGAAACATGCAAATCTTCGTCTTTCCGTTAAGCGCGAGAGCAAGCATGTCATATTCCTCCACGTACCAGAATTCCGACACAGTTGCCTGAATTTATCATGATCAATAAAGTACAAGAGGTAGTAACATATACGCGCTGTATCGGCAGGTGCATAAAAATTCAGAGAATTGACACCAGAAGATGGCAACACTGATGCAAGAGCAAAGATTCTATCAAGATTGAGCATGTTTGAGGAACTCGTGAGCACCATTGTAGGTGCAACTTTAGCACTGGTAAAAAAATAACCCACTTGACTCACAGGCCCAGGTACATGACAGATGGTTTCAGACGCACTGGGGCGGGTACTATAAGCGTAGAAAGTCTGGCATTCAATAAGGTTGGCCAGATATCTATTGGTATGCTGTTGGGATTACTAATGCAACCACGAGAACGTTGGGGGTGATCATTATACGCTATCACATATGAAATGTGATACACCAATTCAACAAGTTACCAAATCATGGATCAAGGGCTTAATCTACACCAGTGAATGAACATATGTTTTATATGCTCGATGCGGGAGTCATGAAAACTTTTATGAATCATTCTTGATCAATAATGTAATCCATGGTGACCAGAGTAGAATGCTGAGGATGAAATTTAAATTAAATTATTAAAATCAAATGCATGGCTCAATCACAAAAGAGAACTACCTTCATTCCTCGAATTTGGTTGTTTACTCTGTTTACAAGCTCGTGGAAAATTTGGAGTACAGAAACTTTTTACCCCAAGTTAATGAGGTGCACTGTCCTAATTGTTTGGCGTTTGTACTATCAAACGCAAGAAATAGAGAGAATAAGCAGCTGAAATTTTAATATATTCAAGATCAAGACAAGTAACAAAAAGTAAGAATTCCACTACATTTCACAAAAGTAACTTAATTATAGATACATCTGACAAGTTGTTGGGGCGCCCCAGAAGCCTCGCAAATTATGTATGAAGCATCACCTCATTATACTGCAGTAGAATATAAAGAAAAATTAGAAAATACTACTTGAGTTACTACACATGATTTGAGTGACAGGGATCAATGAGAATTTTATTTCAAAACATAGCAAAATGAAGGGAAATATCTCCACAACCGACTCCAACTAGTTTAGAATTAAGGTTGGCATGTAAGAATGACGAAGTAGAAACTAAATACTAGTAGGAATAGAACTGCAAAGCTTGACCACATATTAGAGAACTCAAAGGTTTAACAAATCCAAAGACCACTAAAAAATAATAAACAAAATAATCATAGGTCTTACTACTCCAAATTGGACATAACACTACCTTTGTCAATTCTAAATATTCTAGCATCAGATTGCTTCAAGTGTTCAAGACACCATATTCTTGGATAATAAGACAAACATTCTTCAATTACACGAGATACAGATACAGTAACATGTCAAAACAGGTCTATCTGGTTCTTACAAGCTGCTTCTCTGGAGTACGTGGTATAGCAGTTTTTAGTTTAGTACGAATGGTTACAGGATCTGTTCCAGAGACCACCTGAGCATCATAAGCATGTTTCTGAAACATAAGTAAGAATAGTGTATGAAAAACCAACTATGAAATCTTTTGAACTTCGAATGATAGTTTACCGAAATATTTTAGTAAATACAGTCAAATGTCATGATTAGATAAATAAAATATGAAACCAACAAGTTTTCTCAAGCTAAAGGTAAATCAGCATCTAGTTGGAGGAGAAAAAAATGTCACAACACAAAACCCATTTCTTGGAACAGTGCAACTCTCTAGAGAATATAGATTTGAGAAAGAGATCAATAAGGTAACCTGCCAACAACCTAGTTGTACTCCAGTAGAGGTCAAAACCACATGATCTAGGGCAATATTTAAAAGGCAAAATGGTCTCTGCAACAATTTTTATGGCACTCGCTTCACCTTCAATCTGGGAATCGAATGATAGCCGTTGCAACAAAAGGAATCTTACAAATGGTAAAGAAAGGAAACCAAAGGACAGAGGCAAACATCATAATTACGTCGGTTTCTGTGGCGGGAACTGGAGATATGTGATGCGAGGCACGGAACATACTAAAGTGGTTCATACTAGAGTTCTGAAACCAAATTGCTAACCAATAGGTTTATTAATATCACGAAAAGTAATACCCTTAAAGTATTGTGCCGAAAGTAGCTACAGAGTGTTGGTTTAGTCCCAGGTGTCCAACATCAAGCATCAAATGAAAATATTCATGTCAAGTTATATGACTGCTAGAAAGAATATGCCTTACCTTTACCAAAGTACGGCAACAATATACTCTTCACGGATTCCCTGCAGGAAAATCAAGCTACGCAGGATAATCAAGCATCATATGATGAGAAAAGGAATTTTAAAAAATTATATGCCACATATATGCCCAAAAAAAAACTAAACTCCACATATCAGTCAAATGCATGACAGAAGTCATTGTTATCAAAAGCATTATCAACTAAATTAAGAATTTGTTATGTTCCAACAAGGCTTTGATATTGGGATCAGAAATATTCAAGTCTTACACTAGATATTTGGTATGCATCTTGTTTGCCGTAGGTTCAAATATGTCCCAATAAATTAATGTTTTTGGCATCAAATGACAGGGAGAACTTTCAAGGCGACTATATAGCATCTAAAAATAGTCTCTTTGCTCAAGGAAATTGGCTTATGGATGCCAATGCCAACTTGCACCTTGATTTGAGAATTGGTCTTCCCATGTTCAAGTTACAAATTTACAGATTGTGCCATATGAGGGTGACCAGGTCACTGTCCATGTACGGTTTTGATTGCATATTCACTGCCCACATATGGTTTTGATTGTATATCTAGTATACTTTATAGATAATAATCACCAAATAGAACTGTAATACAATTAACTTATGATATTGGAACAGAATACTCAGGACTTAGATGCAGAACATTTGCTCGCTCTGGAGGATTTACCGTATACACAAAAGAAAACTATTGGTTATTCTGTTTGTATAAATGAGTCAGATTTTTAAAAATTTAAAGGCTCATATCCAGGCTTGTGAATTTTCAAGTCGAGTTGAATCGATCATAGAGCTCATTTTATATGAGATCTTATTCATCACCAAATACATGTACATACTAAATTGTACTATAGAGAGAATGCTGCATTAACTTCTTAGTGTTAAAGGGCAATTACATATTATAATTAGTTTCTTAACTTTTAGGTGTCATAGTTTTTAATCAATATGCACTTAATGGTATATATTCAATATAAAAATACTATGAAAAGTTCATGAGGTCGGCTGAAAGCTTAAAGGATCATGTAAAAGTTTGAGCTCAAGCTCGAGTTGAATTATTCATTAGCTAGTTCAGCACTTCAGCTCATATCATACGCCTAAGTTTGAGGATTTCCAAAAAACTATACGGAATATGCCCTCTGTTTATTTCATATTTACCTTAAGAACTGGCGTCACAGTTCCATCATTCGATGTAAAAAGATCTGACATTGACAAAGACTGAGAAGTTTCTCCTTGTGGAAGAAAAACGGCTCCATTCTCATCCAGATCTTTCGCCATCTTTGCATATAATATTGATCTCTGTTCCGCATTTGAAATTGAAGATGATACTGCAGATAAAAGAGGTCATTCTTTTTAAGTTCATGGTTCAAGAAGTTATTATATGAGGAATATAAAGACCGGTACATCAGCTACTTAGCAAGACAAGTCTATTGATCCTGTTTCGAAATTGAAGTTCACTTCAACTAAACTGAAATCAGATTAAATTAATCAATATCCAAACCAATACTTCCATTGCTGTTAAAAAAGTTAGCGATCAAAAAAACTACAAAAAAGACATACTCTATCACGATAAAAATCAACTTCTTCACACTACTCTTTAAGGACAATAACGGGAAACATCTAATTTCATAATATACCAAAGTTAATGCAATCGTAATCTAAATCAATATTCGGGCAACATTCATGGAGTTACAGAAACTGAAATTCGATCAAATCAAGAAATTTGTTACCTGCAATGGCTGGACCATTAGGATTACTGTCATCACGAGATGAAGAATTGCGGAGCGCCATTTGGAAGAAAAAGTAAAACGTAAACGCGGAAATCAACCAAATTACAGTAATCTTTGGTGAGCAAGAACAGTTATTAATCACCCCTTTGCTCATCATCGGATGGGAGAATTATCAACTAGATGCCTATATCTAATTTACGCTAAATGGGTAACTAGAAAACCATTGTAATTCGGCTGACTTGGGTTGGCCGTTCAGCGGACATGTAAATTTTTCTCGGGAACGCTTGAAACCCGGCAAATAGCGCTCGAGCTGAATGATCAGCGTGCTATTAAGACGTTTTTTGATCAGTCAGTACGTTCAAGTCACTCAAATATTTTTGAGAAAAAAAATATAATATAAAAAATGTATATTGAGTAATGTCGAAAAAAAACGTGTTTTCCATAAAATATATTAAGTGTGTGTGATGTCAAATTTGAAGGTTGGAATCAGACGGTTGGTTACGGAAATTTCATACGCAATTCAATAAATGCATGTGGTTTTTTACAGCTCAAAATTTGATTATAAATAGAGACACAATTCGATCATTTCATTTATTCCTTCTTCGAGTTTTCTCTCATCTTATAGTATTTGAGTTCTTAGTTCTATAATATTTGTGAGGTGTTTGTTCCCATGTATTAAGAGAGTGTGTGTTCTCTTCCGAAACACAGTGAGTGTTTGTACACCATAAAATATTATAGTGAAATTCTTTTCATCTTGCACGTAGTTTTTACCCTAATAATTTTTAGGGGTTTTCACGTAAATCTAAATGTCCAATTTATTCTTTATGTTCATATTTATTATCTCAAATTGTCGCATGTAGGACCGACAAGTGGTATCAGAGCCTTGTTTTTAAAATTTTTTAAAATTCTAAGTTTGCTATGTGGTTGCAGCCTAGACTGATCTTCCACATTATAAAAGTTTTTTTGAGATTTTTTATTAAAGAGGGATTATTTTGTCCAGTCTACTAAAATTATTGTAGACAAAATGGTGGGCAATACGAGATAACAAAGTTCAATGGAAGCAATTTTATGCTGTGAAAAATAAAGATACAAGCAGTTTTAAGAAAAGAAAATTGCTTTGCGCCTATTAGATATAGACCCATGGAAATGATGGACGATGGGAAGTGAAATGAAATGAATAAAAATGTTGTTGTCAATTTACACTTGGCTATAATAGATGAAGTATTGTCAAGTATCTCTGAGATAAAAACAACAAAAGTTATCTGGGATACTTTGACAAAGATGTACGAGATCAAGTCGCTACACAATGGAGGAGAATATTTCAGTGATGAGTTTGATGCATTTTGTCAACATGAGGGCATCAAAAAATAATTCACAACGGCTTACACACCTCAACATAATGGAGTGGCGGAGCGGATGAACAGAATCTTGTTGGACAGAACAAGAGCTATGTTGACGACTACAGGTCTAGAAAAGTCATTTTGGGCCGAAGCAGTCAAAACTGCTTGTTATATTATCAATCGTTCTCCTTCAGCGGTAATTGATCTGTAGACTCCGATGGAGACGTGGACGGAGAAGCCGACTGATTACTCTCATTTGCATACATTTGGAAGTCATGTGTAAGTTATATACAATGAGCAAGAAGTTTTTGCTGAAAAAGGCAAATAAAACTTGGTTTGCAGTTTGAACAAATCTCTGTACGGTCTCAAACATGCGCCGAAGTGTTGGTACAAGAGATTTGATTCCTATATCATGTGCCTTGGATACAACATACTGAGTGCTGATCCTTGTACGTATTTCAAGAGGTCTGATGATCATTATATCATTTTACTCTTGTATGTGGACGACATGTTGGTAGCAAGCCCTAACAAAGATCAGGTCCAAGAATTGAAGGCACAGTTGGCTAGAGAATTTGATATGAAGGACTTGGGACCAGCAAACAAGATTTTACGGATGCAAGTTCAGTGAGACAGAAGTAACAGAAAGAATTGGCTTTCTCAGAAAAATTATTTGAAGAAAGTTTTGCAACGCTTCAACATGCAAGATAGTAAGCCAATATCAACCCCTCCTCCTGTTAACTTCAAGTTATCCTATGAGATGTGTCCTAGCAATGAAGCAAAGAGAATGGAGATGTCTCGAGTACCATATGCATCAGTAGTGAGAAGTTTGATGTTCGCCATGATCTGTAAAAAACCAAACATTGCTCAAGCAGTAGGAGCAGTTAGTCAGTATATGGTGAATCCTAGAAGAGAGCATTGGAGTACTATTAAGAGTATCCTTATATACATTAAGGGTACTTCAAATGCTACATTATGTTATGGAAGATCGGATTTTATGCTCAGTGGCTATGTCGATTCAGATTATGCAGGTGATCCTAATAAGAGAAAATCTACTACTGGTTATGTGTTTACGCTTGCAGGGGGAGCAGTAAGCTGAGTTTCTAAATTGCAAACAGTAGTAGCCTTATCTATAACAGAGCGGAATATATGGTAGCTACTCAAGCTTGCAAGGAAGCAATATGGATTAAAAGGTTATTGGAGGAGATCGAGCACAAACAAGAGAATGTTCCTTTGTTTTGTGACAGTCGAAGTGCCTTGCACATTGCAAGGAATCCAGCCTTTCATTCGAGGACGAAACACATTGGAGTCCAATTTCACTTTGTATGGGAAGTAGTAGAAGAAAGAAGTGTGGATATGCAGAAGATCCATACAAAAGATAACATAGCTAATTTTCTGACCAAGTCAGTGAAAAATGATAAGTTTGAGTGGTTGTTGGAACTTTTAAAGTTCGCAATCTTGATTTTGATGTTAACAAAACTTGTTAATTTGTGTTACTAATAATCTACCTTAGTGTGCAGAAGCTATGATCTGTCACGAGTTGTTTACATCGCAAACTGAGGACTCAACTGATCGCACAAACTGAATCAGTCAAACTGTTACGTCAATTGAGCAGTCCAGCTGATTGTCCAGTTGATAGGTGGTTCAGCAGGAGAACTTCAGAAGCCTGGCCAGTCGAAGGAGTGTTCAACTGATGAAGAAACCCAGATGATCAGTTCAATTGAATGAGAGTGAAATCAGTTCAACTGACGAGTCAACTGATTTCAACAGCCCAACTAAAGATCAGTTCAGCTGACCAGTCCGAAGTATCAGTCAGAATCTTTCAGTTGTAGATGAAGACAAACTCTTTCAGTGAATTCCAGCTGTGCGTGAAAGTACAAAGCCATTGTCCAGTCAAAGGAAAATAATAGACGTTGCATCAGAGCATTAAAGACAAAACGTTTCAGAAGGACAGTCGGAAAGTCGAGACACAAAGTTCAAGAAACGAATTCAAGATGCAACAGATACAATAAATGAGTCTCACTGTACGATCAGTTTTTCCGCCTATATAAAGAGAAGATCAATGAAGACTCAATATATAGATATAGGAAGCTTCAACGCAAATACGAGAGAAAAGAAAGGGCACGCTTATTTGCTAATCAGCTTTCAAGAAGCAATCAGCCCAGAGGGATACCAAAAGATATATCAGCTTAGATTAGAAGCTATTTTCCCTCAGTGTGTGAAAACATCCTTTGTTCAGTTCTCACACACACACTCTCTCTCACAACCACTCAAATACAGTCTTGCACAAAGATGTTAAACTTGTGTATGTAGTATTTGACACATAGACGTTAAAGAAGTGTTGGCTAGAAGGTGATGCCTTCAGTCGTAGCTAGGAGTTCAGTTTAGGCAGTAGTACTGTAAGTTCTAGCTAAGTGGGTTTGTACAAGGTAATGTATAAATCAAAGTCTTCTAGTGGATCCTACCCGAGGCGGTAGAAGGGGTGACGTAGGAGCAGTTGAAGTCTCCGAACATCCATACACATATCTTGTGTATTTAACTGATTAACTGTTGTTTTCAAAATGTTTGGATCAGTTAGAGTATCCGTCAGCTCTGTTGTTACCATAACTGAACTGAAGAATGCGAAAACTAATCTACCATTTTTCGGTTATTCAGTTTACATGAGTTAAAATGTTTTCTAATATAACAGTCTTCTTCATGAAGGATTACTTCGAGTTTCTTCCGCTTGGTTTTAAAACAAACTCGATTTAATTCATCGGTGTTAATATTCTTAGAACACGAGCTATTGCAGCTCATTGGAGAATGTAGTGTTTGAAATGCCTTCGAAGGCACTAGCATACTCGTTCCTTCAATTGATATCCGAGCTAGCTATTTTATGAAAAACATTTGAAGAAAATTGTGTTTTAAAATTTGTTACTTTAAAATAGTGTTAAAAGCTATTTAAAAGTATTTCATACTATTTTCAAAACTATTTGAAAATATTTATATGTCGTTCTTTAGCAAAGAGTTGAGAGGTTCTTCAACTAACGTTGTAGCCACTTCACTAGACTCTTAGCTTTGGGGTTTTAATCAGCCTACAGGGGACTAAGAATCATCTGCAAAGATGCACAGTTAAATTGCTCACTGAACAAGATTTCAGTTGCAAGCCTACAAGGTCAGTTGTTCTTCAGACGAAACGCATCCATGTTGGGATGTTGGTCGATTTAATCACCAGCTGAATTCCACGTGAGCCTAGTCAGAGTCTGCTCGACCAGTTGAGTAAGCACGGGGGTCAAGCTCAAAGTAGTTTAATTCGTTTCTCTAGCTAATTGAACTCACAACCGTTGCAGTATTTCAACCAGTCAAGCAACCAGTTGATGGTATATCCAGTTCTGTCGCATAAACCGACCGATATCTGATGTTGTTTAATATATGCTATTGTTGTAGCAGTTTTTCCTTTTCAACTGATGTATGTACTCAGATGTAAATACAAGAAAATTTATTTAAATAAACATCATGTTTGTTCAGCTGTGTTTTGTTGTGACGAATGGATATTTCCATATCTCTTGTCTACATTGCTTAATTGATTATAACCTCTGAATGAATGATTAAATAAATATTTTTCAAATACGGGCTTTTATTCAGTTTCTGAGGGGGAGTTTTTCTTTTTATCCTCAAATGGAAAAATCGTATTTTAGTTTTAAAATTCAGTTGCTGATAAGAACTTCTTTCTTTTCGTCAACTGAAAAGTGTTTTCTAAATACTTGTAAGGGTTTTTCAATTTAGTTTTGGAGGGGGAGTTTCTCTTATCTTTTATCTCTAAATGGTTTTCAAAACTTCTTTAATTCAGTTATTGAGAGGAGCTTTTAACGATGTTTAAATGTACTAACTCCTAAACTTTATATATTGCGCTTAACTGCTCAAGTTTTGTAATCATCAAAAAGGAGGAGATTGTTGGAACTTTTCAATTTCGCAATATTGATTTTGATGTTAACAAAACTTGTTAATTTGTGTTATTAATAATCTACCTTAGTGTGCAGAAGCTAGGATCTGTCACAAGTTGTTTACATCGCAAACTGAGGACTCAACTGATCTCACAAACTGAATCAGTCTAACTGTTACGTCAATTGAGCAGCCCAGCTAATTGTCCAGTTGATAGGTGGTTCAGTAGGAGAACCTCAGAAGCCTGGCCAGCCGAAGGAGTGTTCAGCTGATGAAGAAACCCAGCTGATCAGTTCAACTGAACGAGAGTGAAATCGGTTCAACTGACGAGTCAACTGATTTCACCAGCCCAACGGAAGATCAGTTCAGCTGACCAGTCCGAAGTATCAGTCAGAATCTTTCGGTTGTAAATGAAGACAAACTCTTTCAGTGAATTCCAGCTGTGCGTGAAGGTACAAAGCCATTGTCCAGTCAAAGGAAAATAATGGACGTTGAATCAGAGCATTAAAGACAAAACGTTTCAGAAGGGCAGTCAAAAAGTCGAGACAGAAAGTCCAAGAAATGAATTCAAGATGCAACGGATACAATAAATGAGTCTCACTGTAAGATCAGTTTTCCGCCTATATAGAGAAGATCAGTGAAGACTCAATATATAGATATAAGAAGCTTCAACACAAATACGAGAGAAAAGAAAGGGCACGCTTATTTGCTAATCAGCTTTCAAAAATCAATCAGCCCATAGGGATACAAAAAGATATATCAGCTTAGATTAGAAGCTATTTTCCCTCAGTGTGTGAGAAAATCCTTTGTTCAGTTCTCTCACACACACACACTCTCACAACCACTCAAATACAGTCTTGCACAAAGACGTTAATCTTGTGTATGTAGTCTTTGACACATAGACGTTAAAGAAGTGTTGAAGGTGCTGCCTTCAGTTGTAGCTAGGAGTTCAGTTTAGGCAGTAGTGTAAGTCCTAGCTGAATGGGTTTGTACAAGGTATTGTATAAATCAAAGTCTTCTAGTTGATCTTACCCAAGACGGTAGAAAGGGTGACGTATGAGCAGTTGAAGTCTCCAAACATCCATAAACATATCTTGTGTATTTAACTGATTAACTGCTATTTTAAAACTGTTTGGATCAGTTAGAGTATCCGTCAGTTCAGTTGTCACCATAACTGAACTGAAGAATACAAAAATTAATCTACCCTTTTTCGGTTATTCAGTTTACATGAGTTAAAATGTTTTCTAATATAACAATCTTCTTGACGAAGGATTACTTCGAGCTTCTTCCGCTTGGTTTTAAACAAAACTCGATTTAATTCATCGGTGTTAATATTCTTATAACACGAGCTATTGCAGCTAATTGGAGAATGTAGTGTTTGAAATGACTTCGAAGGCACTAGCACACTCGATCCTTCAGTGGTGTAGATCCTCAAGTGGCCTAGAAGAAACGTAAGCAGCAGGTAATGACAAGATTGAAAGGATGTGTGGAGATGTGTTTGATTCTCAATCAAACCACGAAGTAGGAGAAATGTCGGCAAAGAAACGTGTTTTCCATGAAATGCATTAAATGTGTGTGCTGTCAAATTTGAAGGTTGGAAGTAGACGATTGGTTGCGGAAATTTCATACGCAACTCAATAAATGCACGCAATTTTACACCTCAAAATTCGATTATAAATAGAGACACAATTCGATCATTTCATTCATCTCTTCTTTGAGTTTTCTTTTATCTTATAGCATTTGAGTACTTAGTTCTATAATATTTGTGAGGTGTTTGTAATCCTGTATTAAGAGAGTGTGTGTTTTCTTTGGAAACACAGTGAGTGGTTGTACACCATAAAATATTATAGTGAAATTCTTTTCATCTTGCCCATGGTTTTTACCTTAATAATTTATAAAGGTTTTCCAGGTAAATCTTGGTGTCCAATTTATTCTTTATTTTCATATTTATTTATCTCAAATTACCATATGTGGGACCAACAAGTACCGTATGTGGGACCAACAAGTAGTTGTAAACAAATGTTAAATGAATAGAATGTCTTAGGATAAGCAAATATGAGTATTTGCAACATGAATGCCCATGTCCTGCCTTCTGGCACTACCACATTTGATAGCTCATACTGCCTCTAATCTTGTCACGTCATTCCTACATGCGCTGAATGACATGTCAATAATTTCGAAGCATGACATCCCATATCTGCGGACTCAAAATTTACATATGCACTTGGTTGCTTGGGTAAATTATTATGGTGTGAGAACGAAGACATGACCCTTGATTCTCTAAGTCCTATTACATCGCTCGAACATGTGCTGGTTTGATCAGCTTCCCTAGTGTTACAAATCTAATTATGGTTTATAAAAGAGCACTTTTTTCTCTCGGGTTGGTTCTTACTTTGACCTCTCTTATCTTTTCGACCCATCCCAGGCCTGAGTCCAAGGATGACCCGATGACCCAGACGCTTTCCAGCGTATCAGCATTTTCTCCTTAAATATTCGAGCTAGAGACTCACTCGTTGTTCCGAGTAGTTAAATTGGACTCGGGTGGGAAATTATTTGATATTTTTTATTTTGAGCGGGCTAGGGGTTATGCCAGCATGACGAGAGCCCTGGCAATCGAAAAGACATGTGTCTAACAAACGTCGCTTCGCAATCTGGACCCTTCCTTTCAACTACCCGGTGCAATTTCTGATATACATCTCACATGTTTGTTAATTCCAAGATCAACGGCTGTGAGATCACTTGCCCTTGTATATAAATATTGATCGTTCCACCCCATTTCACACTTTTGTATCTTTGCGTTCTGCTCTCATATTTCTGATATTCAGGCGTTCCTTGCTTCTTCTTCGACGAACTCACATTATCCTTTCTGAACATTTTTCTTTGTCTTACTCCCGTAAGTTCTCTTCTCTTTTCAATCATATCAAACTCTACTTCTTTTACTTCTGATGCTAACGTTCCTAGCTCCTCGAACCTGGAGTATGCCATGTTACCTTTTCTGTTCCCTTATCTACTTTTTCCACGATCACTTCTAAAAAACCCATAGTTGCTGCCCTTCCCTCCAAGAAATCTAAAAAGCCCAAAACCACCTATCAGGCCGTCCGGATATTTGGATTCAGATTAATTATGTGAAATTCATACAAAAAAATTTATTTATTAATACTTTTTGCATTAATTATGAGTTTATACCGGTGAAATAATTATTTAAATATGACAATTATTTTATCCTAAGGAATTCTATTATGGTATTTTTTTTATTTAATCACTTCATACTAAAAAAAAATACAATTTTACATTTGCTGTTACAATATAGCAATAACAATTACTCTAAAAGATTTTACAACCTCGATCATTTTGTCATTCAAAACATTTTATACATCGCAAATACAAAAATACTAACCACTGCCAAAACCGAAGGCCAAGAAATTTTCGATTTTTTAATTTGATAAAAATAATATTTAGAAGTTTATTCGTAACGTAAATTTTGATTATAGAAATAGACATGGGTCTGATGCTGAGACATGATAAATGACATGAAATATATTAAATATTTTATAAAAAATTTAATTTTTAAATTAATAGGCCATCATTTTTATTCCCGCAATCTTTTTTATATGGACCATATTAATTCATAATCATTTAATCAAATCTTTGATATTTTTCAATTGAATTTGGCTTAATAGAGAAATTGGACAGAGTTGGAGAGACATCAAAATCATTAAATCACACCTGGTGGCCTACAAAAAAAGAAATAATTAAAATCATTAGCATAATGAAATAAATTGGGTTTAAGGGCTTATTTATTAACCCCCAAAATTAGCGAAAAAAATTTGTACTTTGGTAAGTACTTAGGGGAGCAATTATGATTCGAAAATCGAAGCCGATTGGTTAGATTTCCTTCTAAAAATAAGACAATTTATATCCTAAATTTTCAGCTTATGAAAGGGCCATGTGCAATTTTTGTACGACCATATGACAAAATAATTGATCGGTATTATGATGGTGTCACACCTATTAATTAATTCAAGAATTGTATAAATCATGCAAATAACGTATGAGTCCAAGAGTGTTATGCTATGAACTCCGACTCGTGTAAGTGCAACTGAACAATGAGCTCGTGAGACAGCTATTTTGTATTATGAAAAATGATTAACTAAAATTGTTATAGATATCAATTATGATAGCTTATAAATTATTATATTAACCGATATCAGACAAGATATTAAATCAATCTCTTTCATAAATCAGAATGCAACGTCCTCATCACTGCTTAACCTACAAGTTCATTAGCGCTTAAAATATAGATATGTCTCCTCCTATATGATAAAGAGATGAGTCCCTATACTCTTAGGCATAGTTTGGTACACATGATAGAATAAACATGTGATATATAATATAAGGATAAGTTAAGGATAAATAAGATGAATGATATTATATTTAATGTTTGATATGATTTTAATAAGAGTGATTAAATTTATATATTAGATTGTAATGATAAAATTAAACTTATCATAATAAATTGAATAATTTCAAAGTTGTTGCTTGAGTTCATATTTCTGATCTGTTCATGCGCCGACAGTGCTTGCATGATTTATTTATTTTTACCTAATTTTATATATTATATAATATGATAATTCATGAGCCCTTGATTTTGCGAGTCAAGTCAAATATCAATTTTTAAGGTTAATCGAGTGATACTAATAATTTTATTGAGATTTATAAAAATCATTTATATAATTATCTCGAGTTCATTTATATAATTATCATATTATATAATATATATAAATAAATAAATAAAAAAGTTATTTGATGGGGCAGTGAAATGAGAGAACGATAAGGATTATTTATCACGAGCTCATGATATTATCATGGGCTTTCTAAAAAGGTAACATACGTGAAATAAAGAGGATTATTTATCAATCCCTCTCTTATCCATTATACCAAACCATACCTAGCATTTTGTCATGCTTAACACTTTATCTCTTACCGTTATTGCTTACGACTATCTTTGATACACTAATCATTGACGTTGTATTTGATTATAGCAACTGATTGATAATCGTGATATAAATATATTAGCAACGTAACTATAATTTGCTCGTCATCAAACAAATGTATTATCATTTATTAAAATAACTGTGCATCAATACTTTAATTATATACAATTAAAACAATTAACTAAAAATGGATATAATATGACACTTGCCCAATAAATTTTTATCCCCCCAACTTCAGTTTTTTTTTTATTATTCACTAATCTACGGATAATACATTAAATATATTATAATATAATACTCCATACTGAAATCAAATTAAAAATATTTAATGCAATTTTTTTATAAATTTTTTACAAATCATTTTCATTTTTAAAATAAAAATAAAATCTCCAGTTTCTTTGCGCAGACATGAACCTACCCTGTCTACTCAAGTAATAGTGGGGGAATTATTATGTCCTTTCCACAATATTTTATTTTTCAAAGTTTGTACAAAAAACAGTAAGCCCATTGATAGATGGGCCCACTTAACCCAAAAATATTCAGTGGTGGGCCTACCAAGTGGGCCCAGTAAAACGCACCACCCATTTTCAGCCTAATCTAGAAAAAAGTTTATAATATTGCAAAGTACGTGGCAAAATAAATATAATTGGAAAAATATATATTTTATGTATATTTATATAGTATATAGTTTAATATACGTAATATTATTTGATGCGAATGATAAAACATTAATATTATCCATATATTTGTTTTATTCAGTGTTGACTCGAATTATGCGATAATCGGACGTATTATAAATTTTATCAAAATTAATGTAACATATTATTTTTATTAATTAACTAATATAATTAATATAAGATTTGAATTCAATTTACTGACCAAGTAATTTGAATGAAATATATAAGTGAACATATTTATTTATTTTTTTTGAAAGAAATTTAATATTTTATTTTAGGACCGTAATTTGGACTGTAGAACTGCAGTTTTGGATCTACTTTTGGGAGACAGTTTTAATTTCATTTCAGGTTTACATTTTATTGTACTACTTTTTTCTTTTTTACCAAGATATTCCTGCTTTTTTTTCCCTTCCAAATAATGTTGGAAAAGCACAGTCCTTCCTCCTTGGTTTATTCGTCACTCGGGTAAATCCAAATATGATCATAGCATATATATATATATATANATATATATTTGCAATGACGGAGTCACATGTCTAGATACAAAATTAAATTTATATGTAACTTATCTATAATTTTGGATTAATATAATATTAACCTATGTAGATCAATTTAAAATATTAAAAAACTCTAAAGTTTAAAATTCTAGCCTGGATAGAGTCATATTCATGGCTACGTCACTGTATATTTGAAGCCGATCTCTCATTTATATTTGATACAACACCGATATTTGAACTTGCGACAGTCATGGACGGTATCTAAAATTGTTCCATGTTAAAATTCAAAATCTAGAAAACTAATTGCTTATTTGTAATTTTTAATTTATATGATAGGTTTATTGGATTTGAGAAGGTATATTTTTTGATTTAAAAAAAATTAAATATATGAAATTCATATATTCTATATTTCTTACATGCAAAACATATTAAACTATTTAACCTATGCATGAAGAGCCGTACGTGTGAAAACTGTACCGACATTTTATACTGAAATGGTTAAAACAAGAATGTGGGCCTCACTACCCAAGCCAAGATAAAATATGGGTTTGTACACTCACTTGGCCCATCCCTTTAAATCCTTTTCTTTTTATATAATAATAATAATAATAATAATAATAATAATAATAATAAAAGGTGTAAAATGTGAGATTTCATACCACAGAAATAAATAGGATAGAATTTCGATACAAGTTACATAAAAGAATAGGTATGTTTGAGACGGTCTCACGAATCTTTATCTGTGAGACGAGTCAACCCTACCGATATTCACAATAAAAAGTAATACTCTTAGCATAAAAAGTAATATTTTTTTCATGAATAATCCAAATAAGAGATCCGTCTCATAAAATACGATCCGTGAGACTGTCTCACACAAGTTTTTGCCAATATAAAATAACCATGCATTCAATAATTATATATTTTTTAAAATGATTATTTTTGAAGTATTTATATTTGACTATCTCGAGAAATTTAAAATATTTTACTAATTCATGGGGCACCAGTCATTAGGAAGAGTTACTACACAATTTTTTTGGGCACTTTGCCATTAGAAATTTTTTAATTTGAAATATAAGTAATATGATTAAAAAAAATTATCAATAAATTAAACCCACTATCTATTAATATGCAGTTTCAAAAATTTTGATTTTAAATCAAAATTCTCCAAAAGTGGTATTTAAACTAAAATAAAAAAAGGGTCGATGAGAATTCTTATTATTTGGCATATATATCATGAAAAACAAATCATACAATTACATTTATCAAATCTTGATCAAAATCAAGAACTCGATTACAAACCAAATTGATATGCATATCATTTTTTTACCGATATGCCAAAGAGAAATTACATAAAATGGACTATTGAAAAAATGGCCAATAAGTCCAATGATTTGCAAATATTAATCACACATGGAAAAAAAAAATCACATTGGAAAAATATAAAAATACAAAAAAGGAAAGAGGAAAAAAATAGTGTTGAAATTTAAAGAGGGAAAAAGAAATATTATTCAAAAACACTTGAATTAATCAAACCTCACTTGTTTTGCACATCTAAGCACACAAATGGATATGGATCTTGTTCATGGGGTATGATCACCGCCTCCGTTCGACTCACTGCCCTGAGATTCCGGCATTCCGCCACCGACAATTCGATAATGGTTAAGTCCAGTAAGAATTCCGGATTGCCCTTCTGATCCCAAGCCACCATCAACTCCTCCACCGCTGCTGCCTATTTGTTGGCCCGGTAAAAGGGCGATGGAGGCCGGAAAGTTCATGAAATGCAGCCCATTAGACATTGTTCCTCTATACAAAGCTGCGGCGGAGGCGGTGTTATTGAGATTAACCGATGGAAATGTCCATATTGGATCACTGCCCATGACCTGGCTGTTGTTGGAATTCGCCACCATCCAAAAATTGGCCGGAATCGAGGCATGGCTGGACGGGACCGCTGTTGTTGTGTTTGACTGTAACAAGTAGCTTCCGGCCTGGTGGTGCTGTGGCTGCTGCAACTCCTGCTCCGCCCTGCGTTTCCTAGCGAAAATACTCTCCTCCGTCTCCATCAACTCCTCCCGCATTTCTTGCTTCGTCTGAATGAAACTAGGGTTTAAGTTCCCCACCGGGAAATTCAACAACGACCCGGAAGAACTATCCGACGACAGCCCAATACCCGGAAAAATCCCCCGGCGCTGCTGCATAGTATAATTCGAATTGAAATAACTTGACCTTAGCTGAGATGGTACTGAAATGCTAGATGCAGAGCTGCGTAGAGATATGTTGAGCGACGTGAAGTTAGCTGGGATCGTACCCGTTCCCGTGGCGGCGATGACAGCAGGCTCTGCCTGCTGGAGCAGCCACTCAATCGTTTCTCCGTCGGACTTGTGGCCGAGCTCTCGAGTGAGCTGGAAAACCCTAGCAGCACATAAGACAGGCATGCGGATGCGTCTCCCCCGTCCATCGACCTTCGTGTGGCGATCTTTAGTCGATGTTCGCTTGGGAGGTATTTTCTTGATGGTGTCCGATGTGGTGGAGAGGATCTTGAGGGTGGAGGTAGCGGAGGTCGACCGGGAGAGGGAGCTAGGGTTTGATACGACGACAGTACTGGAGATGGCGAGAGAAGGGTAGGCGGCCGAGCTGGTGGAGCAGCTGGCGGAGTCATCATCCTTCTTTTCTAGTAATTGAAAGGGAAAGTTCGGGGGACAGCCGTGGCGGTGGAGGTGGTGGCCGCGACGGTGGAGATTATCATCTTTTTCTTCCATGAGAAATTTACAAAAACAGGTAACCCCACTTCTTAAAAGTTATTGCTTTCGTCTATCTTCATTAGTGATATAATAATACAAAGCAATTGTACGTTGCACAATTATATACATTTTTTGAAGAAGCACAAATTTTTCTACGCATGATAAAATTTGCATTTTTCAGGAAAAATATTTTTCATTTATATATATAACAATTATTATTATATAAATGAAAAATAATGTTTGAAATAAGAAGTGGGTAATTTGAGAAATTTTTTTAAAATTGTTTATAATCCAAATATATAAATATAATTGAATGTGAAAAATCACTCATATAAGAATAATAATGAGCTATGGGGTTAAGAAAAATAACCAGATGTGGGGTGTTCAAGTAAGTAGAGTATATATACATATAACAAAATGTTCACATGTTCTATTCTTTACCAATATCTTTTTGAGCGAGTCTATTACATAATGCTTACCTAGTGTGGATTATCTGATTGACGTGATTTGCATACTACTGTGTTCAGTCCGAAGATTTATCCAGTGTGGATTTACGAGTACCGGCTACATGTTCTCGTTACAAAAATAAAAAAAAACAACGAGCTATATAGCGCATTGTATATATATAAAATACACACATTTGACCGAGGCTGTCTGTGCTATTTTTATGTACATGGTTAAAATTCGATTCGCCTGAATTGAATGAAGTGAGCTTGAAAAAGTAGCATTTTGGCAAAATGAAAAGTATCGATATTATGTTCAAGTGGCCACCTTTCTGATCTATATGCGCATTGTACATATATACACACATGACAATATTGATTTTCCTAGAAAATAATGTTACCTAATTAATTAGTAATATAATTCCTTTTTCGAATTTATAAGTAATATAATTCTAACTAATATTTCTTTAAGTACTTGTATTCTCCGTTCAGTAAGTTACATATGGGAAAAATTAAAATTTTATCACCTAAAATGTACATTTTTCATTTTTAATCATATTATAAACAATTCACAGCAGTCTCAATAAACTAACTTGCATTTTTTGCAATTTTAGTCTTTTTACGAGGAAATGTTGACGTGAAACCGAAAAATATTCACACGACATTGCAAAATAATGACTTGACACCGAACATTGTCGACATGTCAGATATCACGTCAACACTCCGGTGAAAAATACTAAAATTGAAAAATAATAAAAGAAAGTGCAAGCTACTTACTAAAACCGTGAATTGATATGTTACAAAATCAAAAATGAAAAAAATATGAATCTCACAATATTAAAAAAAACATAAATTTTCCTTGACATGTATATATCATTTACATTTGGAAAAAAAAACTAATGAATTTTTTAATCCACTTAATTATGTAAGATAAAAAGTTATAATATATTAATATATTTTATTTTCTTTTTTGTTAAAAAAATAATAAAAATGTCATCTTGAGGTGGTCTTTAATTATATCCACAGCTCCACACTTATTATTGTTTAGTACTGTAGTAGGAGATGGACAGACACCATGTTTCAGAGTCCACGTGAGGTGCTCTTTTTATAAATCAATCCATAAAGACAGTGGAGGCCATTGTGGGATCCAATCCCAAGTCAATTTAATATTTCAATAATAATAATAAATAAATAAATAAATAAATAAATAAATAAATAAATAAATAAATGGAAGGAAAGCTAAGCGAGCCAGCCCTTGTCCCACCCCCATTAATCATTTCATTATTTTCTTTCGCTTTACCTTTACTTTGTTTTGGGGGAAAAAAATCATAAAAGAGCAATATACAGTGTTGATACTTCTTGTTTTTTATTGATTGAAGTAGAGAATTACAGATTTTACATAAACACATGCTAACAATCAAAATTAGCAAAATCGTCGTTGTAGGACTGAAATTGGATTATGTAATGTATTTTATCAATGAGTGGATATTTTATCAGAGGTTTCTAATATACTTTTGTGTGATTCTTATTGATAAATATACTCGGGGTGGGTGCAGGGCGGATGATTTTAAAACAGACTCCATGTTCATTAGATAGAGAAGATCACCATAATTGCATGATCTTCTGTCGAACTTATTCCAATTCCAAGAGCTCTGATCGAAACCGATTCAAGTTTCTATCCAAGCTTTTTATTGAATTGCTCGTTCAACCAGCATTTTCAATATTATGCCTTTGAGAGGAAATCTTGTCGTTTTACCAAACGATATACCTGGTGGTAATGGTTCAATTCAAAAATTTTAAATTGTACAACAGCTCAAGCGTTACGTTTTGATTGTTTTCTTAGAAAGAAAAATTATTGCACCCAACAGTTATGTAAGTTGACATATTTTACTTTATGGCGTTTATTCATTTTTTTTCCAAATTGTTGACGTGACGTTGGATATTACTGACATGAGAATATATTTTATTAATATATCTAGTATCACATCAGTACTCAAATAAAAAGAAAGTAAAAGTAGGGAAAAAAAACTAATTTGCATTTAGATAAAACTTTGATGACTTACATGACTAAAAGGAAAAAAAAGTCATTTTATGAGAAAATTTTCATATAATTACATTAAATCATCCTCAATTAGATCTTCATTTTGCCAGTAAAGGCGACATACTATTAATGATGTTAGATCATATGTCTTTCGGATAATGCACTTTGTGTCTACATTGGGATTTCCCCTAGAATTTTTCTTTGCTTTTTGTGACTTTGTTTAAAACTTTAATTAACGTTTATCATGCCTTAAATCTAATTTAAACATTCGTTTTGTTGGCCCTTTTCTTGCCTGGAAATCGTGGTTCCAGACGAAGGTAGCCAATTGACTTTATATATTAATTACACAGTTATTTAGGGATCCTAATAATGGAACTGCGAATATTATTAATGATTGTGTTTTGATATATGCATATTTGAACATTTGCATTTTTGGTATTGTATTTTTTTCGATTTTGTTAATTTATTTTGTCTAATTTTAGTTTTAATTCGTAATCTTTTTCTCAGATGTAGTACTAATATGACACTGAGAGTTGACTGTAGGACACAGATTAATAAGATTGTGCTGGTTTTTCTCGTGGATGTAGGCTAACCATTACCATGTAGTCTTTGGTGGACTGTATTGTGTGATTACCACTCGTGCATCCAATTTCTTGAGGTGTATTTGAACTGCTAAACTTTGTGTGTGCATTAAATCAATTAGCTAGCACAGAGTTACTTATTGATTCTAGATCGATATTGTTCCCAAGATCACAAAAAATGGCATCGTTCGTGGGAATCAGGAATCATCAATCAAGAATGGATTCGAAATTAAAAAATTATATGGAAAAAATGACTTAGGATTATGGAGAATCAAGATGAAAATGATCCTAATCTACCATGGAATAGCAGAATTCCTCAAGAGGGAGGAAATTTCAACAAATCTCTCAGAAAAGGAGAAAATTGAAATGATAGAAAGGGGGTTTTTTTTTTTTTAAATAATTTGATTTTAAAAAAAAATTTCAAAAATAATGTAAAAAAAAAAACATTTTCAAAACTACTGCAATCCGCGGAGCAGCGTCCACGCTTCGTAAGCACGGACGCTGGTCCGTAAGCGACGGAATATTTTAGCGACGGAATATATATAAAAACCGTCGCTGATTAGAGATGGTTTTTTAAACCGTCGCTAAAATTGAATCAGAAACCGTCGCTAATTTTAGCGACGGTTTTAATACCGTTGCTGTAAGGAATCAGCGACGGTTCAAAAACCGTCTCTAATTAGCGACGATTCAATAACCGTCGCTAAATGCGGTGCACATGCGCCGCGGATAATCTTGAACTTTCAACGGCTTGCAACTTTGCAGCGTGCAATATACGCTGCGGAAAGACAATTTGCGCGCTGCGAAAAGCCATTTTTGTTGTAGTAAAGATAGAGATAAAAACAGACAATAAGTTCATCAAAAAATAAGTTTTTTCAGGAACCTCTACTATTCAACCTAGTTTTTTCAGTGATTCAGGGATGGCTGACTTTGGTTTGTTTGGTCAGCAGGATTTTAAGCCTCCGTCTTGGTCGAACATACAGAGTTTTACAAATTTGCTTAATGTTGGTCCGCAGCATCTTGTACATGACATTCGACCAGAGAATGATGTTGAGGAAAATGAACAACATTCAATTGAGATATCCCAGTCTTGATGAATTTCTTGTTTGGTTTTTTTTCTGTCTTCACTACAACAAAAATGACTTTTCGCAGCGTATATTGCACGCTGCAAAGTTGCAAGCCGTTGAAAGTTCAAGATTATCTGCGGCGTACATGTGCACGCTGTTGATACAATTATGCGTAGCGTGTGAAGAGGCGGGTATTTCGAATTAGCGACGATTTTTGAACCGTCGCTGATTCCATTACAGCGACGGTTTGGAATCAGCGACGGTTTGAAATCGTCGTTGATTCAATTTTAGCGACGGTTTTTGATTCAATTTTAGCGACGGTTTCTAATTAGCGACGGTTTTTATATATATTCCGTCGTTTACGTGGACCATCGTCCGTGCTTACGAAACGCGGATGCTGCTCCACGTGAGCAGCGTCCGCGCTCCGTAAGCGCGGATTGCTGTAGTTTTGAAAATATTTTTTTTACATTATTTTTGAATTTTTTTTAAATTAAATTATTTTTAAAAAAAACCCTAGAAAGGGCTCAGAGTGATATAAAAATCATGATTCCAGATGACTCCAATAGTCGGAACACTCCTGATATATGCTTCGTCTTCTATGGCATAAACAGAGTCAAAGTCTACAGCAAGAGCATTCAAAATGTAAGCTGGTAAAGGTGATGCCATTTCGAGAATGAAATACAAGATGAATTAATAAAATATTGGATGCAATTCAAAATTGGTAAGCAAAAGCAAACACAATTGCAGAGAATGCTTTAAAAAGTGAAGTAAGCAATGTAAGAGGTAAACTGAAGTAATTATATATGATGACTTTTTGAATTTCCTTTCAAGAGACACGTGAAAATCTTTCATTAGAACAAAAATATTTTTGAAAAATTGGTAAAATAATTTGAAGTAGACTGATAATTCAACCATCACAACTTGATGCGGAACTAAATCGAGTTAAGAATCAGTCTACCAAATGATAAGATCATTTTGTCCAAAAGCACAAAATATTAGTTTAGGGAACTAAAATGACAGTCAGTCGAGCTCAAGCAAAACTGACTTCTATTTTATAGTTGACCTACTTAAAAATCAATATCCCCCTAAATTAAGCATTAAGATTAATCAATAAGCCCTAAAATATTTCCAAAGTAAGAAAACTTAGTTTTTGGTAGTGGCTTGGTGAAAATATATGTTGTTTGTTGATCAGTTGAAATATATTATAACTTTATGTCTTTCTTCAATGTATGATATCTAATGAATTTATGTCTGACATCTATGTGTTTGGTCCTGGAGGGTAGAATTGGATTGTAGGTCATTGTTATGGTGCTTGTATTGTCACAAAAGATTGGTGACTCCTGTGTAATGATCTCATAATCTCTCAACTATTTTTGAATCCAGAGGAGTTGAGCACAATAACTTTCACTAGATCAGTATTCTGCTTCAGTTGTAGATGTTGCAGTGGAAGTCTACTTCTTGCTAAAGCAAAAGATAATTATGTCTCCTAGAAACTGACATGATCCACTGATACTTTTTCTATCAAGCTTTCACCCTGCATAATCTGCATCTGAATAGACAAATAAATGGAAATAAGAGTTTTTAACATAATATAGACCCACATTTTGTGTTCTTTTAAGATATTTAAGAATTCTCTTGGAAGATAAATAATGAGATTGCTTAGGATCATTGCTTAGGATCATATTGAAACCGAGCACACATACAAATAACAAAAACAATATCAAGTAGACTGACAGTTAGGTACAATAAAAAAACTTATTAATCCTCGATACATAGTTACCTTAACTGATATTCTCCCTTCATCTTTGTCTAGTTTAATTGATGAGCTTATTGGGGTTGCTGTTGCGGGACATGTTTCCATGCCAAATTTCTTGATTTCTTGAGTAGTTCTTTCGTATAGTTAGTTTGACTTATGTAAATATCTTTCTTTATCCAATTTTTTCACTTGCATCATACTTATCTCAGATTTGTCCTGCATCGATTTAGAGAACTTTTCACACAGTTTGGGGTTAGTTGACCCAAAAATAAAATCATTAACATAAATTAGTACCAATAAAGTATGATATCTTTTAGTAAACTTAAATAGAGACTTATCAGCAGTGTCTATAATGAAATCATGTTCAATAAGAAACTTAGATAGTGCGTCACACCAAGCTCCAAAAGCTTGTTTCAGACCATATAAAGTTTTGTTCAGTTTATAAACATAATCAGAAAATAAATGGTTAATAAAACTTAGAGATTTTTCAACATAAAATTTTCTTGTAATTGTCCATTCAATAATGCAATTTTTACATCCATTTGATAAACTTTGAAGTAATTTCCATTTGATAAACTTTGAAGTTATTGTAAGAGGAAAAGGTAGCTTCCAGTCTAGCTACTGAAGTATAGGTCTCATCATAGTCAATCTCTCTTTCTTGCCTAAATCTTTGAACAACTAGTCTTGCTTTGTTCATCACCATTGTTCCATTTTCATTGAGCTTGTTCTTATACACCCATCTTGTACCTATAACTGATTGATGAGAAGGTATTGGAACTAAATCTTAGACAAAATTTCTCGTAAACTGAGTTAGTTCTTCTTGCATAGCATCAATCCAACTACTATCAGTTAAAGTTTCATCAATCTTTTTAGGTTCAATGTTAGAAATGAAATCAGAGCGTAAAATTAGATTGAGCATATGTCCTCTGTTTATCACCGGAGGAGACCTATTACTAAGCTAGGTGGATGATTCTTATTCCATCTATAATTAAGTTCACCAATGTTGTTTTGTGGAAGTGAATCGGTTTGGTTGTATTCAGTTTGGTAGGCATCGGTTTGATTCTCAGTTGTTCTTTGTGCATCAACAAACTGGTCAACTAGAACACCATCTTGTTCAACTGATTGATCAAACAGCTCAGGCCCTGGAGTTTGAAGTTTCTTTTTGTTGATATAGACCTCATCTCCACCCTCATCTCCAGAGTGATCTCTTCAAATCGATTGGTCAGTTCAGCTAGATCAGTTGACTGATTAGTTGGCACTTGAGAAGCATCTCCAAAAGTAATCTTAGTTCCAATAAACTGAGTTAGTTTAGATATCAGTTTAGCTTCACCAGTCATGTGCCTTGAATATCCACTGTTGACTTCTTGATTAGTTCAGTTCTTGTGCCTTACAATCACAAATGAATAATAACTCTTGGTACCCATACATACTTGTGTCCAATCGAGATTAGTCTTTTTGAAATCCAAAATTGGATCAGTTTAAATGACCGACCACTTCCTGTGTTCCAAATAAGTTGTGCATATGCATATTTGTAGTGTGTTCTGTGTGCAGTAGCTAAAAAATGTTGTTTGGCACTTCCAGCTTCATTGATTTTCATGTATCTTTTCTGAACAACTTTGTTGTTAAAGTATCGGTTATGATTGCGTTTCATTGAGTTATGCCTAGCAAAATTGGTTCGGTTAGGCTTCCAATTTTGCTTAGCATTGGAACTTACATGCACATAACCAACACCAAACTTTCTGCTTTTACCTATATTTTCAATAAGCTTGGCAACTTGAGGGATGGGTTTTTTGTGTTCATATACCAAACTATATCTAACAAAATTAATATACTTTCTTTTGCATATTTCCAGTTTGGGTTGAGCACTTATCTCAGCAATGCTTTCATTGTTGTTGAAATCGAGACGAGTTTTGTCTCCAAATGGTTTCTGCAACACTTGCATTTCAGTTAAGGAAACTGAAGACTTGTTCCAGGATGAAACTAGTTCAGTTAGCTTCATATTCTAGGATTTTAAACTCTGGTTTTCACCCCGTATTCTTTCACTCTCTCTTTTCAGTTTAGCAATATCTGTTTTTGGATTCAACATTTCACTAGACTGTTCTTAGTCAGGTTCATTTTTTATGTCTAGCAGATCAGTTTGCTTAGCTTTAACTTCTTCAAATGAGAGAGAAAGTCTTTGGTACTCATTTACCATCTCATTTAGTGCAATGAAAAGATCATCTCTTCTGATATTAGTTGAGCTAAAATTAAAAAACATGTTCACTAGTAGGTTACAGCTCAGCTTCATTGGCCAACAAGTACTTCACTACGTCATCATCACTCGAACTACTTGAGCTTTCTAACTCAGATGATTCACTGGCAGACTCAGGCTACTTTGACTTGCTTTCTTGGCCACCAGCACCTTATTCTTATTTTAGAATAACATCTTCTCATCCTTGGATCTACTTCTGTCAAAGAACTTTTTGCCCTTCTCAACTGCTCTATTGTCATCCTTCTTTGGTTTGGTACAATCACCTATAAAGTATCCAGTTTTTTCATAGTTGAAACAAGCGTTGGAATCATCATTTGATTTCCTCTTATGATAAGATCTTCGGTGAGAGCCTTGAAAATTGTCTTGATTCTTTCTTAGAAACTTGTCAAACTTCTTCACAAACAGTGACATGACATCATTGATCAACTGCTTGGCTGACTTCTCACTAGAAACTGATGGTTCAAGTTTTACTGTCGTTAAGGCCTTGGCCAATTGAAAAGTAGAATGGTCATCATATCTTGTTTGCAACTCAAACTCGTATACCTTTAAATCCGAAAAAATTTCGTGCAACTCGAGTTTGTTCAAATATTTAGATTCTCTCATTGCCATTGTTTTCACATCCTATTTTTTCATCAAATTCAGACATTGATTCTCCTTGTTTCATTTTTATGTTTTTAAACTTTTGTATAGAAATAGAGAGTTTGTTTTCTTTTTTTGTTCATTTCCCTCACAACTGAATCAGTTTTTCCCAAATTTCATTTTTTTCTTGTACATCTTGATCTTGCTGAAAGTATTATTGTTAAGATTTTTATGCAGTATGTCTTTAGCCACATTATTGATGTTAACTTTATTTTTATCATCGTTTGTCCGTTCATCTCTGGGCTTCTCAATTTTTTTAGGTGCCCCATCAGTTTTAACAACAACAATGTTGCTTTTATAATTTTCATTGGATTATCAGTAATGAAGTACCAGATATCATCGTCTTATAAAGATAAATGAGCATACATTCTTATCTTCCAGTCATCTAAATCTTCCTTTGAGAACATTGAATTTTTTTAAAAAAAAGTCATTTAAAGAAATGTTCAGAGACGAGAATAAGCCTCGCTTGGAAACCACTTGATATGATAGGAGAAAGTGTTTAGAATGAGAGAGGGGTCAAATAAACATTTACAACAAATTTCTCAACTTTAAAATAATTCAGTTTGGTTAAAAACTGAAATTGTTATTCTCGATGTCAATGTAAGTTGGCAAACTTACTGAATGAACACATTAAAGTTGGTCTCTCACCTCTCCTAGAATCCTACTTGATTTAGGATTCAAAGTTTCCTACTATCAAGACTTCTATGTTGTGGCTTCAACTATTTAAAAACATAATTAAATAACCATTAGTTAATTAATTAATTGATTCTAAGACTTTTTTAGAATATTCATTTATGTGTTTTGACTTCTTGAAAGTCTACTAATCGATATTTGACTAAATTTCAAGATTGTGACTTCATCATACTACTGATTGAAAATCTACTATCGCCAATATGACAAGTGTACAAAACTCGCTACAAAAACCAAAAATTTTCACTTATCCATTTTTTAAAAGCTGCCTATTTTTTGTACTCCTTTCACCAAAATAGGAAGCTACCAACCTTAAAAAATTAGTAGTTGATAGGATCGGTGGAAGTGTTTTGAAGGGAGGTTGAATAAAAACTTACAACAAATTTCTTAACTTCAAAATAATTCAGTCTGGTTAGAAACCGAACTTGATATTCTTGATGTCAAGGTCAGTTGGCTAACAAAAATACGTGCGAAAAAAAAAGCCAAACTGTCATATTAGAACAATTCAAAAATGACTTGACTAAAATTAAATGGTAAATAGACACAAGTCTGTTACTGGATGTTTGGAGAACTAAAGTTTCTACGTCACATCTTCTTCATTTTGTGAATGCTCTCACTAGAAGGGTTTAATATTCACAAGCAATTTGCAAAAGACCTAATTCAGTTTGAACTTAACACCGTCAAAACTGAAACTTCTAGTCTACTCAACCAAATGAAGAAACAATATACAAACTGTCCTCGAATACAATGAATTATAAAGAATTCCTAACACTTAATGATGCTCAATGATCAGATACAATTCTTTGTAAAGTGTGCTTGAGTGTATGATCATTTTTTTTGAACTTGTAAGCTTGAAACAAATAGCTGTTGTAAGTGTATAACTGTTGTTCTTGTAACTTGGTTCTTTTTTTTCTTTTTTTTTTGCTCAACTGATATTCATATCTATTTATAGCCTTCAAACTACAAGGGTCAAAACCTTAAAAAAACATTTGTTTCTGCATCTTTTGTCCAGGTCATCATTCTCTGACATTCGTATAAGATGTAGTGCAGTTGGATTTGGTTGTGTCAGTAAGGTACGGAAAAACTTATCCAATAATCAGTTTAGCTCTCTTGTTTAAACTGATGTCCTCGAGGATGAATGATGATCTCTAAACTAATATCTTGATTCAGTTTTTGCTCTGAGTCATTTTTGCTTCACTAGTCCAGTTTAGGTAAACTAGTTTAGTTAAGATTAGTTTTGCCTTAAGACATTTGTCAACAAAAAAATATAAATATTTCAACAGGAGTCAAGCTAACTTTCACAATTTCCAACAATAGAATCTACTTATAAGCAATACATTTGATTTTCATCAAACTACAATCTCAAAATTTAACTCATCGAATTATACTATCTCAGTGGAACACATAATCCAATACCTATGTGATCTATAATGGTTCAGAGATACAGTTAGTTGTGGGTTCACTCTACTCAGGTGATTCGAAACAACACTTGTATCTTATATAGGCTTACTTTAATTAGCCTTATTCTGTGCATCAACCCTTTGATTACACGAATTTCAGAACTCATGTCTGATCACACCCATTAGATCATGGTAAGAGCGTCAAGTAGCATGTCTCATGATTCCCTAGGTATATCTGATTGTGCCTGTAAGAACCAATATGTTATATCATATAACCCGATCGAATGTGCAACCATTGGTATATCGAGATTCACATATTGATTCGACAACGATGTGATATATCTTTGTGTTGTAATAGTAGCATCGTATCTGCAACTAGAGAAATACTTTTCCTTAAATCACATGTCTTGCTCTGCCAGAGACTTATTGTATTATTAAATCATCATATCACATAGAATATCCACACCCGTAGGTGATGAATCCCCGACTACAAAGCATTGACTCTTATGTATTTTGGAGCTACACTCAATCTCGCCACCTGATGACCCTCATTGAGTCGGTAAACGAGTTAAAGTACAGTGCTAGTACATAGAGTCTTCATGTTATCACAGGTCTAAGGACTAATGATGTGTAACCATAATAACAGACTATTTCACTCAATAAATGATAATCAATTAGAAAGTCCGAGGGATGCTAGTTCGGTGATCCATCACATGATCATTCATATGAATGAATGGACATATCCATACATGTACCAATGAAACGTGATGTTTATATAACAGATACTAGTCTCGAGATCTAGCGATATTTATCTTTATTTTAGGTGGTTGAATCGACTAAGAATGTATTTAGAATATATAGTACACGGTGATGAATTTCATAATCAACCTTGCGAAAGTGACTCCATGATATTAAAGTATATTCAAAGTCTTTATCTATATAACTTGCATAAATATACAAATAGAGTAAATTCAATATTGGATAAAATCGTAAGATATTATTAAAATAAATATTTTTTTATTAGAGTTAATAAAAATCAAGCAATAAATTGGTTTAATAGAGACATACTCTAACACATAATTATTAATAGATAAACATCCCGTATATGATATAGTAAGTACCGTTAGAACATGCTAGCTTATTTTGGCAGCCTCACAGCCTACCGCAACTCATCATTTGGCAGAGAAGGGAAGAAAAAGTTGACCACCATTTTGGCTGGTTGAGAAAATTGCCGAACAATCCACATATATATTATCTATACTATATTATTAATATTGTATAGTTTATATTAACTAACTTTGAGGTAAGATTATGTTCTTTATAAACCAAAAATGTAATTCTTCTCAAATTTCAAAATACATTTTATTTAATAAAATAAAATCATAAAAACCTATTTTAGTAAATGTATATCTCGTTCAAATCTAACATATCTTCATAAAATATTGTTTTATTTTTATCTATATTTTTCAATTTTGAATCATCATATCATCTATAACATAAAATTTAGTATACAAAACCATTTAAATGGTTTTTAATTTTAATATAATATCTAAAATTTTCACACAAAAATATGTAAAACAGAATTTTAATATATATACATGCGAATGAACACTAGGTTTAATTATGTGCCGAACCTAGCCATTTTTTGGGGATTTTGCTGCATAAAGCAGATCGAGAAATTTTCAACTCAACTTACTTATTTTATGTAGAGAGACTAACCACCGCAACAAACCTAATCAGTTCCGACATCTCTACATATGATGGGGAATTCGAAGTGACCTTCCTATAACGTACAAAGGCTGACTTCTGAATATTATGTAGTACCGAATTTTACATTCTTAATTTTTCACTTATCCCCATGAAATTAGAGTCCAAGGAAACAAACCCAAACAAAGAGTCCAAAACACTGAAAACGATGTTCAGATGACAAGTGATAATGTAAGTTAAATTTACTAAAACAATCTTAATTTTTCACTTATCCCTATGAAATTAGAGTTAGATTTTGAATTTTATCGATACATATTCATTTAAATGTATTGAAATAATAAAATTATTTTCACTACAAAATCTTAACTTCGTTGAGTGATTTTATATATCGTAATAATTCGGCCTCAGCCTGCCATTTCAAAAAACACCAAGGAAATAAAGAAAATAAGACAACTAAACAATAACCGAGGATTAAGAATGAAGTTGATAATATTAAAGCATTTATATACTTGTTTCCTTGTCTCAATCTTCATCTTCGCCACCATCTTCATCCTCCGAATCAACACTGGCTTTTTCCTGCACCGACCTCGCCGATATTATAAAACACGTATCGTCCATTAAATATAAAAATCTTTAAAAAATGTAAGCACCCTTTATCCCTATCTTTCAATTTTCCACATGATAACATGGTTAACGACCAAATAAATAAGACTAATATATGAATACTCGAAAACTTTGGGTCCAGAGTTCATTTACAACCAAGGAATGGTTATCAAAGTCTAACATGAAAGCCGGCAAGACGAAATTTCTAAGGTGATGGTTCATAAATATCAATAATTTACATAATCTATTTAGAATCACTAACTGCACTACTAGTGAGGTTAAATATACCATTGAAGGCAAGTTTCCTCACTCACCTCATCATCATCTTCGTCGTCCTCATCCATGTCGAATTCTTCTTCATCGGCACCCTACAATAGTGAAATTTATAATGGATTAAAAAAAAAGTGCATATAAAAAAACGAACTTCAGATTCAAAGTCGTGCTCGCATTGAACTTTGCAAAATTCAATTTATGTCTAGAACACAGGAAAAAAGATGAGAATGAATATTACATTGTTAAAGTACGTGAGGGGATTTGGCCACAGATCATCCTTGATGATTTCAGCAACCTGGTACGGAAATAAGGTTCACAATACAAGGAAAAAACGTGAATGAAATTTACATATATTTCAGCATTTGAACAAGATGAATGATTGGAAGTATTATGTGATTTGTATATTTCACCTCGTCATGAATCTCAACCATATCGCCTTTATGCTGAGTCTCGCTAAACCAAGTAAAAAAGCTGCATCATTTTCACATTGTAACTGAAATGAGTAAGCGATAACACAGAACTACACAAATCTAAAACGTTCAATGTGAATAAAATTAAAAACCAGTAATGTTCACCCCAAAAACCATATAATCTCCCTCAGAGCCTGTCTGGCAGCCCTCAAACAAGTATAATAAGGCTCACACCTCTATCTAGAAAAGATATTTCATAAATTTACAGTGTCTTCCATACTTACAACGCAAACAACTTTTAGAGTTTGGTGAGCATTACGTGTTCAAGCAAATTAGCATCAAATTACTAATTATTTCAGGCATTTACGCATTTCATAAACTGAGGCCTCTATTCGGTGAGAGTATTAGCTAATAATTAAATGATATTTCTGATGAAATGGACAGACATAAAATGGCCTCAATTCATTAAGATACAATTTTGGAAAGCCAGTTGGTCGAAGCTTTCATCGGTAAAAAAACCCAAAAAGCCCGCCCACATTGTGCTTCCCAATTAACCCCGTGCCTAAGCACAGTTATAAGTGTGGAGCAGATTATTTCTAACAATAATAATCATTAAATACGGAGTAAGGACATGTAAGAAAGATACAGTTGACAAACACAGTCAACAGATTATTTAGGACTGCTTAAATGATTATGGAACTGTTGGAAACCTACCTCCAAGCTCTATCTTACAATGCTACAAAAAGTTGGGGGGAAAGAAAAAAGAGAAGGGAAGGAACAACCTTTCCTCAGCATAAGACCGCTTGTTCCCATTCTTTTCCTCAACAACACCATTAGGAATGCCCTTCAAGAGCCAGGGACGCACAATGAAATCAAAATGCAAGCAGCAGTTGGACTTTCTTCAAACTACCAAGATGCAAAAAAGCTTACCACGTCTTCTTTCCACTTAATTGATGTAGCGGTGATTGTCGTCGTTCCCTCCTCAAGAAAGGTCAAAGTTTTCGTAAGCACAGAATTTTCGAAGTATGGATTGGGATCGAAATTCTGAAAGGACATCAAAATATCATATCAAAACTTGCAAAAACTTTAAAGTTACAATCAGAATTTTGAAGGAGACTCACAAATGTTATTGAGTAACCGGATTTCACATCTTTGGATTCTTCTACTTCAAGGTTGCCCAAGTACTTGAAAATCTATTGCAAGGAAAGGACGCCACCCAATCAAAGCAGATAAAAGGTATAAATTAAAGTAGTAATCAAGGCTTTGACGATCCTTATGCACTAGTGGAACAGCTTTTTACAATGAGGGCAAAAAACAGTGAAGACTGTAAAGAGAAAACAAATCATGATTATTCCTAAATTTTCCTTTAGAAAAATTGCAGAGAGAAAGATGAAACCTTCTGGTCTTTTTCAGTCAAAAGTTCACCAAGAGCGGGATGACTCATAAACTGCAGGAAGTGGGATCATGTCAATCAGAGAGACAAATATTCAAGCAGTGAAAAGGACTTTCCAATATAGATTTCACTTTTTCTTTGAGAGAACTAGTTTTGATAGTCACTAACTGCAGTCAACCAAAAATCAGGAATGGACTTAATGTGCTCATTTCGCTTATCATAAACGGGCTTGCGTATAGCAGTGTATTTCTGTTCCACCTCCAGGACTTTGTCATTTGCCTCTTCATTTATCTGAAGGAACAGAATCAAGTTGTTCTAGCATTAGTTGTTGTGTTATGCACTTTCAAGGTTCTGAATGAAAAAAGGCAAAAAAGCTTAGCCACCAAAGTGCTGCTAGCTTTGAGTCGCCATAGTGGGACCCTAACATAGCTATCAATAGTGAGGTATCAATTTTATTATAATGACCAATAGATCCAGTGAACTGTCAGAGTTAAGACCCCCAAAAAAAGGAGAAAAAGAAAACCCCGGTTGTTTATTTCATTGGAGCAGTTGACCCACCATGCACCGTCACAACTCCAATTTCACTTTCTCATCGACCCCATGTTTTCACCACCTACTTTTTCCCCCAGCATACACCATATCATGCGTGTGATGATGATTTTCTAGATTCTACAAAAATTGGAATGAAGATAATTTGAGACAGGCATCAAGAAGAAAACTGAAGATCTAGTCCTCGATTTCCCTTTATCTTTATCATTAATTACTATCTCTCAATTTGCCCAGGTCTTATTCGTAACTTGTATCTAAGGCATACCAGTAAGGGGGCTAGTTACAGAATGTCAAGTTCAAGTGGCATAACCCACATGTCAGTGGCAGATCCACATTCAACCCACGGTGGGCAACTACACCTCCTGGTTAGAAAAAAACTTTGTTAGTGTTTTTTAAAAAATCTTTCAGTTTTAGCTCGGCATTGTATTTTTAGCTCAGTTAAAAAATCTTTCAGTTTTAATCTTCCATCTCTTTACAGATGTCATCCACTAGAAAATTTTGAATGAGACTCTCTTCCCTCCATGGTTGATTATCTCATTCCGCAAATCTTAACGAATAGTCAGAAGGATTCTATTCCATGTCCAATATGACAAACGCCTGAAGTCAAATATGATGATAAAATATTTTACCTACTTAATGCCTTTAACTGTGCCTTGTCTTTGGATCTTGACCATGATGAAAGGATGTAATAGACAAAAAGTATATGAAATTAACAACATCAATAATTCATCAAGTAATAACCCAATTCTTCAAAACCAAAAATAACAAAAAAAGAAATTTTTTTTGCCAGAAAATCCTAGCGCTGCATATCTCCACTAACTTTGCAGCAAATCGCAATGCTAATGACTCAATCGATAAATCAAGATCAAAGGTTTATTCTATTAGCAAAACTATGCATACTTACATTCCAAACATAAGCAAAACATTGAAATTTTGCAAATTCAGTCCTTGTTAGAAAACAGGAGCAAACCCAAGAATTGGTGTGGTCTCAGTGGGGGCAAAGTGATGTATTATTCGGATCAGCAACCTACTCTAGTTCCCACACATAAGATAAAGACACCACATAATCTTTTTCACATGATCCATAATTCTCAAAATTCAACACAGAGAGCACACACCTCCTGAACAAACATGACTGAAAAATCCTAAAGTTCAATGCTTTTGAAAAACAATCACACCCATTAAATCAAACACCCTTTTCCCTAAAAATTCATCAGGGATATAGCGCTCCTCCCTATAAAAACTGAATCTTTCACCCAGAAAATTAACAAATTCTAGTTCAGAGGCAGCCCACCATGAATAAAAGCATAAAATAGCCATTCTGTTAACAACAGAGAGAAATTGGATTTACTTTTTCGAGCTCCACTTGAATTTCCTGGAGCTTCTCAATGGATAGAACCAGCTCCCCGTCAATGTGCAGCTGGCCGTCGTTACCTTCCTCTACTTCCTCCAATTTCTGCTTCTTCCCTTTGTCCACTCCCATTTTTATGAGAAATCTTAGAAATTTAGCGGCGGAATTGCAATATTTTTCGAAGTCCGTTGTTCTCCAGGAGCTGAGCTTAAACCCTAAATAAACCCATTGAGTTAATTCACAGCAATTTTAGGTTTGTTTAAAGAAGCTAATGCAATTTTACGTAATTCGCCCGAAAAAGAAAAGCATATACGGCTTCAAATATTTAGTCCTTTCAAATAAACATTTAATAAAAATAATTACATAAAAATATATGTAATAAATTTGTAATCTAATTATGACCATCGTTTCTTATAATCTTATTTTCCCATATTATTCTAAAAATTAATGTATTATTTCTTTATTCTTATCATACAACAAAACCCCGCCCATGTTGTCATAATTTTTTTTTTAAAAAAAAAAACAACGGAACAACATAAATGTTGATGTTGATTTTGTTAGAGTAGATGCCTGCAAGCTAACTATTTGCTAAGAATTTTATTGACTCAGTTGTAATAAACAATCTTTATTTTAATATAATTCATTATTTCATGGTTTGTTATTGTTTTATCTGTATACACATGTGAACAACATAGATAAAGACCTTGATTATACTTTAATACAAATGAATCGTAATTCGATGTTGAAGTTCATTTGTAAACACTGTATGATCTAAATTCGTTCCTAATCGATTCAGCCGCCTAAAACATGGATAAAGGTCACTTGAGTTCGAGACTAACATTTGTGATGTTGTGTACCGCGTTTCTTAGTAAGAGCATAGAGATGTCCTGAAACGTCTGCTTATTCGTTTTCTTAAAAAGTACTAGAAATTTTTTTTTTACCATCACATTTTCGGCCTATATATATATACATATACATAAATTACTTTTGCACCATTTTTTAAAATTTAACATCCAACTAGAACTTGAAAATCCAAAGGAGAATAGTCAAAACAGCAAATCGTAAAGCGTTTTACCAACCCTAAAAAGCACTAAATGTTGAAAAGCGTAGCCCATACTAAACCTTTCAAATCTCTCAAAAACATAAATAAAATGTCGTAAAAATCTTTAACTTAAAATCATAAACTTAAATGCGGAAATAGAAGCGCTGATCCTCGGGTTATGTGCACCGACAGCCCAGCAAGTCACTCGTCAAGACCTCCAATATCATAGTTATTTATATCACCTGCATCATACACACCTAGTGAGTCTAAAGACTCAACACGTCCTATCTTTGATAACAAGTAATACGTAATACAGTTAACATATAACAGTGAAAAATACTTGTAATTAAAATATCATTTTCTTAATAAAGCATAAACTTTAAACTTAAAAATTTTTCCAAAAAAACTTAATCATATCACATAAACATATTCATATCGTATCCATATTCATGTCCATGTCCAAATTCGTGTCCATATTCATATTCATGTTCATGTTCGTGTTTGTTGAATTCAGATCGTGATTGTGACTCGTATTCTTAATCTTAATGGGCGATGGATCCATCTAAAAAAAACCACAGTAGTGATCTGCGGGGGACACCAGCAACATTCTCACCGGTCAACTGGGCCCTGGCCTACGTATTAACATATTCGTATTCGTATTCGTATCCGTATCCAAGGAAACACGATCGTCGGGCTCCCACTGGGACCATAACCCTCACGATATTTCCAACATGTAGTAGTCACAATCCTTTCACGTCCTTCAATATGTTATCACCACTTAATAAAAATCATACATATACATATCGTTTTTATTTTGAAACCAAGCATGCAACACATCTTTTAAATGTCCAATTTAACCCTTAATAATTCATGAACATTTAAAAATCATATTTCAACATATAAAAATTCATAATCATGTTACATAATCATATTAGCATATAAAACAACAAATAGGACACTGCCATGACGTTTACTAATTTTTTCGGTGTAAAAAGACCGTTTTATCCCTGGACGTGACATTTTACGTTTTTGACATTTTCTTGATTTATTGACTCTAACATGTCTCAAATAATTATTTAAGTCTAAATTAAAATTCTCATAATTTAATTTAGCTAAAAAAACGAGGCTTTTTAATTAATTCGTAATTGGACGTTTTTGAAGGCGTTTTAATTCCGAAAAATCCCAAACTTTAATATAAAATTCCTAAATTCTAAATTTAGTCTTTTTATATTATTTTAGCCCTTATGAACCACGACTCGACCCCCGTGAGCCGATTTTTCAATTTTCTCAAGTTTTAAAAACCCTAATGACCCAAAATCTTCGACCCCGAGCCATCTCTTGATTTTATCAAGTCACCCCCAAGTCATGTTGATCCAAACCCTGAACAACCCACTCGAGTACCCTACTAGACCCAAGGATCTCACGGAAACCACCCCCAACCATAGAAACGAGCCCCTACTCCTTCTACCCTAAGCTGGCCGAGAACCCCATGTGGCAAGGACTCATGTTTGCATCCCTAGGACTCTAGGCAACGACTCGGCTCCTGAACCAACCCCTCCAGCACTCACCTAAGACCCTTAGGACGCACTCTAGCCCATCCCTTGAACCCCAGGCCAAGCCCCCACACCCCTGCGCAAGCGCTGCAACCTGCGCGTGATGAAGAGGGCTCTCGGGTAGGAGCCCTTCATGGCAAGGACTCCTCCCAGCCCACATGACTCGAGTCCTAGCATGGCTAGGACTCTACCCTGGACTCACTCACGGATGTGGCTAGCCCCTGGTCCCAACCGAACCAAGTCCAGCCCCTAAAGCGTATGCACCGAACCCCCATGACAGCAACTCGATTCAGCTAGTGTTCCGTTCCGGTTTCAGCGTGTCTGTGTGGTTCTAGGACACCCTAAATTTGTGTAAAACAATACCATACCACTTCCTAATCATGGCAGCCCCTTTATGCACATAAACAACTTAAGTTTGAATCAAAAACATGCTTGAAATTTCATGGGTTGCATAAAAAAAACGAAAATACTACAAAGTGTCCCTTGATTTCCAAAATTTTCATGCATAAGAAAAATAATATGATGTGATGATGGTTTGAAGGGAAGAATAGGCGTGCCTTTGCGTAATTAACGCACGAAAACCGTTGACGATTTGAGAAGAACGGACAAGAACCTTGGCTTGATTATTCCTTAAGCTATTCTCGAATTTTTTCTTGAAAATATGATGTGGGTGCCGTGTGTTTGAGTGTATGGGTGTGCAAGAATTCTGAAATTTGAGGCGTAGGAGTTTGTGTAGGGTTTAGGTGATTTAACATATTGTATAGTTAATTATTTCTCTAATTAAGGCTTAGGCCTATTAAGCATAAGTTTAAGCATAAGTTTAGGCCCATTAGTCTTAATTAGGAATTAATTAAAATATTAAAATAGTTTTTCTAAAATAAGTTTGTGAATTTAATAGCCGGGTTGCCAAAAATCTCGTATTTTAGTTGAAAAACTAACACCGATAAAATTTACGTCCCGGCGTATAAAATTACCTCAAACCCCTTATTTTCGAAAATAAGAAAAACCATCAACTATATTTTAAATAATTAAAAATAATTATTTAATAAAAACATTTTACGTTTTTCAGCCCTCGGTCTTCGTTCTTCGATCGCAACTTGAATAACCCTTAAAAATACAGTTTTATGTATAATGACGATTAAATCATATTTAACATATAATTATACATGTCACATAATCCATTAAGCACTTAAATCATTTAATTACTTATTTTTCATATTTCTTATATTTGCATGCCGTTGGGTTACGTCGTCTTAATTTTGGAATTTACAATTCCTCCCCCCCTTAAATACAATTTCGTCCTCGAAATTAGAACTTACCGAATAGTTCTGGATAACGACCCTTCAAGTCCCTCTCGGTTTCCCAGGTAGCTTCTTCTTCCGAGTGATTCAGCCACTTGACCTTGACCATTGGAATGACTTTGTTTCGCAATCTTCTTTCTTGCCTTGCTAAGATCTGAACGGGTCTTTCTTCATATGTCATATTTGGATTTAATTGAAGAGGTTCATAATTTAGTACAAGTGACGGGTTCGACATGTACTTCCGCAGCATCGAAATGTGGAACACATTGTGAACTCCTGCAAGCGCTGGTGGCAATGCCACTCTATAAGCTAGTGTACCAATTCTCTCCAAAATCTCAAATGGACCAATAAATCTTGGGCTTAGTTTGCCCTTTTTGCCAAAACGCATAACACCCTTCATGGGCGCTATTTTCACAAATACATGATCGCCCACTGCGAACTCCAAGTCCCTCCGTCGCCTGTCTGCATAACTCTTTTGTCGGCTTTGCGTCGTCTTCATTCTCTCGCGAATTTTGACTATAAGTTCGGTAGTCTGTTCAATCACGTCTGGACCGATCTCTCTTCTTTCACCAACTTCGTCCCAATGAATAGGAGATCTACATTTCCTTCCATAAAGTGCCTCAAAAGGAGCCATCTCAATTGATTATTGATAACTATTATTGTAAGTGAACTCCACTAGAGGTAATTTTGGTTCCCAACTGCCTTGGAAATCGATAACACATGCTCGAAGTAGATCTTCCAAAATCTGTATAACTCTTTCTGACTGTCCATCGGTTTGAGGATGAAATGTTGTACTGAATAACAACTTGGTCCCCATCGCTGCATGTAGACTTTTCCAGAAGGATGACGTGAATCACGGATCTCTGTCAGAAACAATGGATACAAGAATCTCATGTAGATGAACTATCTCTCGAATATACAACTCGGCGTACTAAATCATGGTGAAAGTCGTCTTGATAGGTAAAAAATGCGCTGATTTAGTAAGACGATCGACTATCACCCATATAGCATTGAATCCCTTAACTGTCTTTGGCAATCCCACAACAAAGTCCATGGTGACATTTTCCCATTTCGACTCGGGAATAGGGAATGGCTTCAACTTCCCCGCTGGTCTTTGATGCTCTGCTTTAACTTGTTGGCAAGTCAAACACTCGGATACAAAATTCAGAATGTCCCTCTTCATGCCTGGCCACCAATATAGCAACTGCAAATCTTTGTACATTTTCGTGCTACCCGGGTGAATGGAATAAGGTGTGTCATGAGCTTCCTTCATAATAAGGCCTCTCAAAGAATCGTCACTAGGAACCCATAACCGATCGCGATAACGAACTATATCATCCACCTCTGAATATAATTTTCGACCCTTGGCTTCATCTCTAGCTCTCCACTTTTGTAACTGTTCATCAGTGGACTGCCCATCACGAATTCTATCTCTCAAGGTCGACTGTACTGATAATGTGGCAAGATTAGGGGCCTCGCCCCTAGCATACCCTGTCAGCTCAAATCGCTGTATCTCGGACTGCAACGGTCTTTGGAGTGATAGTTGCGTGATAACTGCTGCTTTCTACTCAGTGTGTCCGCCACTACATTAGCTTTTCCCGAATGGTAGCTAATGTCACAATCATAGTCCTTCACTAACTCGAGCCATCTGCGCTGCCTCATATTCAACTCCTTTTGGGTGAAGAAGTACTTCAAACTTTTATGATTGGTGAATTTTTTGCACTTCTCCCCGTAAATGTAATGTCTCCATATTTTCAAAGCAAATACTACTGCTGCAAGCTCAAGATCGTGAGTAGGGTAGTTCTTCTCGTGAATTTTCAGCTGCCTCGACGCATAGGCGATAACTCGGTCATTTTGCATCAGAACTGCGCCCAAACCAAGTTTAGAAGCGTCGGTATAAAGAACATACTCCCCTTGCCCCGATGGCATAGATAACACTGGTGCTGAAATCAAGGCTTGCTTTAACTTGTCAAAACTGTCTTGACACTCGGATCCCCAGATAAAATTTGCATTCTTCTTAGTCAAGGATGTCAATGGTACTGCAATGGATGAGAATCCCTTGATGAATTTGCGATAATAGCCGGCAAGTCCCAAGAAACTGTGAATCTCGGTGACACTCTTCGGTACTGGCCACTCTTTCACTGCCTCGACTTTGCTTGGATCAACTTCAACGCCATTACTAGAAATGATGTGACCCAAGAATGCCACTCTATCGAGCCAAAACTCGCACTTGCTGAATTTTGCATATAGCTTCTTGTCTTGTAGTACTTGCAGTGCTGTCCTCAAATGACGACTATGCTCCTCTTTGTTCTTCGAATAAACCAATATATCATCAATGAAGACTATAATAAACTGATCCAGATACGGCTGAAATACGCGATTCATGAGATCCATGAAGATCGCTGGTGCATTAGTAAGACCGAATGGCATGACCATAAACTCATAGTGCCCATATCTAGTACGGAATGCTGTATTGTGCACATCTTACTCTTTTACTTCCAATTGATGGTATCCAGATCGCAGATCAATCTTGGAAAAATATCGATGCTCCTTGTAAATGATCAAATAAATCTTCGATTATTGGCAGTGGATATTTATTCTTGATAGCGACCCTGTTGAGCTCTCGGTAATCAATGCATAGACGCATACTGCCATCTTTCTTTTTCACAAATAATACCGGTGCTCCCCATGGAGAATAACTGGGGCGAATTAAACCCTTATCTAGCAATTCCTGTATTTGATCTTTTAATTCTTTCATTTCAGCGGGTGCTAGCCGATAGGGTGCTTTAGATATAGGAACAGTGCCCGACATTAGGTCAATAGAGAATTCCACTTCACGATCGGGTGGAATGCCAGAAACGTCTTCGGGAAAGACGCTGGGAAAATCTCGGACAATATCAACATCTTCTAATTTCTGACTGATAGGAGCATGTGTGGTAGTGACACATGCTAGAAAAGCTTGGCATCCGTGTTTAATAAGCTTCCTCGCATGTAGGCAAGAGATAATATGCGGCATTTGCTTGTTTCTTGCCGCCTGAAAGGCAAAAGATTTACCACTAGGCGGTCGGATAGACACTGATCTCTGATGAAAATCAATTGAAGCTCCACTCGTCGATAACCAATCCATCCCTAGTATAATATCAAATTCAGGCATAGGGAGTACAATAAGATCTGTCCGAACCACATCTTTGAATAAACGAAGCTCCAAATTCTTGACAATTTTAGATGTGAGCATTTGATCACCGGAAGGAATAGAAACTTTGAAACCCAAACCCGTTTCTCGAGGAATAATATTCAGTCTTTTGGTGAAGGTTTCGGAAATAAGAAAAACCATCAACTATATTTTAAATAATTAAAAATAATTATTTAATAAAAACATTTTACGTTTTTCAGCCCTCGGACTCCGTTGTTCGATCTCAACTTGAATAACCCTTAAAAATACAGTTTTATGCATAATGATGATTAAATCATATTTAACATATAATTATGCATGTCACATAATCCATTAAGCACTTAAATAATTTAATTACTTATTTTTCATATTTCTTAGATTTGCATGCCGTTGGGTTAAGTCGTCTTAATTTTGGACCTTACATGTCCAAACATGTAGATGGGTAGTCATACGATGATTATACCGAACAACTCTCCCTCGAACTTTTCAAATTGTTATCATTCATCGAGAGGATAAGTCCGTGGTTATGATTGTACACCATTAGTCCTTACGACCCGGGACAACACTGATGCATTATATGCTAGGGCTGCTCTTTGACTCGTTTATCGGCTCCAGGAGAGTCATCAGGTGGCCTGATTGAGTATAGTTGCGACACATGTAGGAGCCAGTGTATTGTAATCGGAAATTCACCGCTCACCTACGANCGTACTGTAGTTAATCATAATCGATTGGTTCTTGCAGGCACTATCAATGATACCTAGGGAATCATGGGGAGATGCTACTAGACGCTCTTATCATGATTCGATGGGTTTAATCAGAAATATGATTTATGACATTCTCATGATCAATTGTTGATACATAGAATGTGACAAATAAGGGTAAGCCCGAATAAAAGATTATGTCCTGAATCACAAGGAGTTGTGAACTCACGGCTAGCTGTATCCCTGAACAATTGAGGGTCACACAAGCACTAGATCATTTGTTCCTGTTGAGAGAATAAATTCAAGAAGTTGAATTTATATTATGATATAATAAATTCCAGAAGTTGAATTTATGATAATTAAATTTTGAGAAAAATAAATTCAAGGAGTTGAATTTATAAAATTTGATAATTTAATTTATTAAACTCAAAAATTGAATTTATTAAATATTAAATTTTGGAAGTGATAAATTCAAGGAGTTGAATTTATAATTTAAATATTAAATTCAAATGTTGAATTTATAAAGGATTTAATTTATTAAGCTCAAAAGTTGAGTTTATTAAATAATAAACTAAATATAGTGGAAAGTGTGTTTAATGGGCTTGTAGGAGTACAAGTCCAACATACTAAATAATTAAAGTTCTTAATGGACTTTGATTAATTAATTAAACTAGTTAGACTAGTCCAATTAATTAATCAAGCCCATTAATGTTAATTATAAATATAAGGTCATGGCTTAATTATATGTAATGCCCGAAAAAAAATTGAAAAAAAAGTTACGGTTCATCGGATTACTATTCACGCGCTGCGGCGCTAGAATAGTGGCGCCTAGGCGCTAACAGTTCGGGATTTTTGGCGCTGAGGCGCTAGAAAGTGGCGCTGCGACGCTAACAGATGCGAAAATTGATTTTTTAAGCTCACTTTGACTTCCACAACTCATTCTCAATCATTTTCTTTCTCCTCCATGCAAATCCTCATCCATCTCCTTCCATTTTCTACATTTCTTCTTCAATCTATGGGAGATTTGTTCAAGAAAATTATGAAATAAAGTTAGATTTGTGATCCTCTCATCACGGGCTTCACGAGGATGTAAGTATTTCCCATTTTTATTCAAGTTTGGAAATGTGTTGAAGTTTAGAATTGATATTTGAGTTGACATTTAAGATATTAAAGATGTTTTATTTGAGTTGGTTTGAATTTAAAATGGATATGAGCATGGTTTCTTATTTTTGTGCAAGATCAGTTTTTATGTCTACTGTATTTCGGGTATATATATGGGACAGTTCTAGTTGGATTTTGATGTTATGGTCTTCATCAAACTTGTAGAGCATCAAGTTAGCTTCGATTTGATTCTTGAATCACTCAATTCCATGAAGAAATGAGAGAGATATGTGATTTTTACTAAACATGGTCTGGAAATCCGAGTTAGTGCAGATTTGTGTACATGCCTTCTGTTTATCCGAATTCTGGGATTTATCGGTTGGGATTTGGAATCTGGTATTCAAATAAAAGTTATAGAACATTGTCTTGTCTTCAAAATGATTCCAAATTGGCTTGATTCCATTGAGTATTGAGGGCGTTATGCTCAAAATACTAAACTATGCCAGATTTGTACTGATGCAGAATTTTGAAAATTATGTTGAATGTTTCAGATTATGAACGAATGAGTAAATGACTTTATTTGACAAAAGTTTGTGAAGAAGAATTGTTGGGCATTGAGTTTCTTGCATATCCAATTTGCAGATCTTGATTTGAAATCGTATCGAATTAATTATGAATTTTGTACAAAAATTGTTCTTTGTTGATAAATAATCCGAGTTATTGATTTATGTATTCAAGATTCGGTTGAAGTATTGACTTGGGTTGGCTCAAGATTATTTACTTTAAGTTGGTTGATAGCGAATCGAGTAGACTAAGAGGGTTCAAGACTTCTCAACCATATATTTTGATCTCTTGTTGGTAATATTTGAAGGTATGTTACGGTCGATAACATACGAGGTAAAAGTATCATTTTTATTTTAAATTGAAAATTCTATGGCTCGATGAATTACTTGTGATTTGATGATGATTGATTTCTTGAGATGAGTTTATTATGATATCGAGATGATGATATTGATTTGCATCATTACATTGCATATTGAGCCACTTGTCGATTCAGATTTGATATGACGGAGGTCGCCTTGATTTATTGATTTGTTGGACGTATAGGCCTATAGTTGAGTTGACATAGTGTATGCAGAGGTCCCTGCTATGGCCTGAACACTCTCTATAGGCGCACCATAGTCCTGGGATTGTAGTACACAGCACCCCACCTCGAGCGGATGAGTAGGTGGATGTTGCTGGGGGATTCTCTTCCCTTGGGTAGCCTATGACCAGATGATTCATTTGATCTTGAGATTTATTGATAGCCAACTTCTGATCATGTATTGCATTATATTGCATCTTTATGAATTTCATATGAATTATTTGTCATTTTAATTCTCATATGTTATTGATGTTTCATACTGGGTTTATACTCACCGGCATGTCGGCTACCTCTTGTTTTCATGTGCTTGACGGTAGGTGAGGCGAGGCTTGGGATTCCAGAGTCTAGCTCCAGGCGAGGAGATACGAGTTAAAGTGAGATTCTCGGGTCTTAGGAGCTATTTGATGAAGTTTGGATTACTTTGGCTTATTAGTTTATTTCGATATGTTAAAACTTATATTTCAAACATTTAAGACCTTTAAATTGTTTTGAAAATGTTTATGTCAGTTTGTGAACCACTGATTATGTATTTTACTCAATCATTTGGTTTGTTACAATTATAATTATTAGTATTAGATATCAGACTCGGAGCCCCACATTATAAATAGGAGTAAGCAAGCCATAACCCTAGCCTCCATCCCATTGTGATTTTCAAAAATCACATTCAACTTTTCTCCAAAAATCGGCCACCCCTATAGTGAGTTTAGGGTTTGGGCCTCCTCTTGTTTTAATTAATCTCTACGCAAAATTTCTTTCAAATATTCTAGTGCTATTTGGAAGATGAACAAATATTTCAGTCGTGGACTTGATATATAGAAGGATTGAAGGAATGAGTTCTCGAAGAAAGTTCGTAGGGAAATACATCAAGAGCTATCTCCGCTAATCCCGGAATAGTTGGAGCCTTGTGAATCATTCACCAAAGGTAAAAGTTTTAAACATCCTATGCATGTTTAATTATTAAAACCATACGAGTTCTCAAATAAATATTTTGATTGTCAAAATAAAATAAAAATTTTAAAACTTCCGCTGCGTTTTGGACACGAGAAAACCGAGATCCAACATATTTTATCAACATAAATAATTTTATCATATGTATGAGCATACAATTTGAGTCCAAGGTTCACAAATTACTATATTTGGATGCATTATCTTAACTAAAACTATGTATGTATAACAAGTGCGCCTATATATATGCACTATCTTGACTAAAATTATGTATGTATAACAAGTGCGGGAAGTCTTGAATTGATCGCATCAACGTCGTAAATAGTCTAGATTGTTATTTAGGATGTTAATTTCAAAATGATTTGGAAATTGAGATTTATATACAATAACATCAATTTTGATGATCTAAACATATATGAAATTTTTCATTATTTGAAGATCAACATATGATATATATGTATATATGTATATATATATATGTATATATGTGTATATGTATGTATGTATGTAATCCCTCAATTTCAACTTACCTCACAAAGGGAAAATTTACAAAATAACATCAGTCAACTATTTATTTAAGAAAATGGCCTCCTCAAGTGCAATTGAGGAGGTCATGTTCTTAAATAGATTGAGGAGGCCATTTTCTTAAATAAATAGTTGATCAAGGTTAAAAAACTAAGTACCCCTTTACAAATTGAACACTATGAATGAGTGAGATGTGTATTTATTTGTGTGAACCTAGATTCATTCCCCCTAAACCGAGTTACAAATTTCTATAATTCAAGTATAAGTTCAACTATTTCTATATCAATGGGCCTAAATTACACAATGTCTTAATTAAAGTGGATACATATAAGCGGAGGAGTTTTTTAACTGTTCACAGTAAATATTTTAATAATTTAATAAAATAAAGTTAAAAAAAATGAGTTTCTTAAACTAATGTATCACACCTTTTCAAGAGGCAATGGCATGACTTATATAATTTTTTTTAAATGCAAATCACGCCCAATGAAATGGTGTGACTTACATAATTTTTTTAAAAAAAACAAGTCACGCCACTTGCTTAATTTTTTTTTTAAAAAAAAGCAAGTCACGTCAATTTAATAGGCGTGACTTGCTTAAATTTTTTTAAAAAATAAAACTGGCCGCTTGTGGTGGAGGAACCATCCCATGTGAAAGACTGACGATTCATTACAGTCTTATTAATTATTGATATATGCATGCATCTTTCTTTTCTTTTACAAAGAAAATGTTAAAAAAAATAATTAAAACATTTTTAATTAAAATTCGAGTGCTAGAGTGATGTGATGTATAACCGATCGGTACAAATTACTCCATGTTAAATGCTGTTTTGACCTGAAAATTTGCTTATATATCATTTGCCCTCGTTTTATCATTCTTCATTCCTATGGATTTAAAATTTGAAATGTATAATTCTTGTGCTTTTATCATTCCTCTGAATTTTCATTCGATGTTTGATCAAGGAATTGCACTTCAGCGATGAGGTTTTTATGCTTTAAATTAAGTTTGTCTTTCATGTTTGATTAAAACCGCTAATTTATATATTTGTGATTATATATTTGTATATAAAAGTTTGATTTTGAACTTCTATTTGAGATAAGCATTGATATAAATTCATTTACTTGAGTATTTGAATATAAATTATGAATTTATCAATAATCTTACGTATCGAGTTTATGATTAAAATGATTAGTTATGTTTCCATGTATTATTAGTTATTCTTATTATTTTATATTATGCAAATAATAATAACAATACTTAAAATATAATAACTATTGTTGTTGCTTTGTATATGTAGTTCTAGGTATAGGCACCTCAAATTTTTGAGATGTTTACCCAATTGTTTATGTGATAAATGATAAATAATGTTAGGTGTTTATTCAATTTTGTATGTAGTAAATGGTAAATTTTGTTTATAATTTAAAGACGATAAATATGTATTCATATTTGTATATATTTAATTGTATGGGTTTTTTTTTAAATGGATGACAACTTATATACTGTCAATTTTTAAAGCAATAAACAAGTTTGATTTATTTGTGTAAGAAAAGTTATAGATGCTAAATATGGAGAGCAAAAAAAAATAGTACAATAGATACGAAAAAGGATAAGAGTTTAGTTTATGTATACGAAGTATATATCGGTGTAAAATGATATATTAAATGTAAGAATATATATATTCGAAAATGTTTAAAAGAATATTCTTTAATTTGGTTAAAGTTGTGTATGCATGCTGTAATGTTTAAAGGTTTTAGTTCAGCTTGTTTAAAAAGTAATGAAATTGACCAGTCTGAATGCATCTAAGTAATAAGAATGAACATGGAATTATCAGTTAAATATGCGGAGTAATATTAAATTTTTTTCTTGTTTTGTTTTGTTTTTTTTTAAGGAAAAGGTGGCTAATAATAGTTTAAAAATTTTTAATTTTTAATATTTTTGTGTGTTAGGAATCAAAAGCAAGAAATCGCTTTGATTAAATAAGGAGTAATGTATTCTACTTTATTTATCTTAGATATTCTATCAATGGTATTATTGTTAAGATCTGATTAAAGCATATGTGATGTTTTTGTCTAGTTATTGGATAAGAATAAAACATATATATTTCATATACGTTTGAGTGATTTATTATTTTTAAAATTTTAGCAATGGACATGGTTTATACATCTATGCTATTTTCTTTTGTATCTAAGTGTGCATTTTTTCGAAACAATTAATGAATTATATTGTTTGAATAATGATGTTTTATAGAAAATAAGGTATAAAATATGTTTGTCAATATAAATATTACAGACAAAATTTATTGCTAAGCCTAGGTGAAGTTAGGTTGTACGTGTTCAGATATAATAGATATGACTCAATATATTAATACAAATTAAGAAATGAATATTATATATACATCCGTGTGAATACAACATTTTTTAATCTTAAACAATATTTATAGGGTTAGTAATAAGTAGATTTTACATGTATATTCGATTTTTAAAAATTGATTTTGATATTTATATTTTTCAAAAATAGAAGTTTTTAAGTTGTTTAGATAATGAAGTGTGGGAAAAAGTATGTAGATACTTAAAGGAATTTTTATGTATTTATAAACCAAAAGTATCATATTTTTAGTTTTTGTGAATATTTACATTTTTGGTAAAGCTAAGAAACAAGCTATACGTTACTGAATCTTCCTATCAAAATATTAATAAAGTCTAGACATCATAGCAGCATGCTAATGTACATACATTCTATGTAATGTACTTAGATAGCACATACCTAAAAAACACAAAAAGCTTAGTTATGTTTCTATTATTACAAGATCACTTCATTCTTCGTTTTTTCCTGTGGGGTTGTACCTGAAGAAAACAAATCCAATAGTAAGGTGAGTTAGATTTTAGTATATTAACTGGTGCTCAATTGTAGAAATTTAACTTATTATAAATAAAAAAAGCTAGAAAATTTAATCATATTATTTTAGCTTATTAGAAATAAACAGTTGGTGAAAATGTGGAGATTTTATTAAAAAATTTTTCCTTCTACTAATGAAGACAAATTATTGTTCGTAGACAATCATAAGTAATAATACATTTGCAAAAGCTATATCATATATTGGTATTTACTGAGCATATCTGTGATTCAAAGGTTATATATATCATTTATTGACTAAAATTAGAAACCAACTAAATATATTGGCCATTAGATAGGTCATTAATAACATGTTAAATCAGATATAGCCTGAAATAATTGAGAATATATATATTAAGTAGGGAAAAATGGTATACCAAAAACATTAGATAAAGTTATTTATGTATTGCAACAGTAAAAAGGTAATCAAGTGTAAAAAATAAAATAAAGACAACTTCTACACATGTAGGTGCTGTAGAATATTTTTTATTGTTATTAACAGGTTCATATAAATGTTTTTGAATTAAACGATTTCTAGACTATAAGATAGCTTTTCTAGTATATGTTTAATATACATACTGGATTTTCTGGATAATGTTGATATCTAGCTCTGTTTCAATATCAGTTGCGTAATCTAGTAGAAGAGAAAGCTTTGATTCCATGGTAAGCGCTCTTCGTAAAATAATGGCCTATACCGGATTTGAGTAAAATCTTTTTATTAGTTCTTCGACTTCTTTTTGAAATAGAGAGTTGTAGTAACATGAGGTGCAGTCGATACAATCACAGTACTGATTGTTTTCCATTGGATTTGTTTTAGAAAAAGTATATTTAGATATTGAAAGAAAAGTATTCAAATGTTAAAAAGCAAGTAATTGTAAAATAGCAGAGGGTAGATAAACTTATATATATCATATAGAGAGAGGTGAGTCATAGATGGTTTATGACACATGGTATGATTGTTTGTAGCCACCTCAACACAAGTAACTTAGATGTTTTAAATTGTTGACAAGTGCAATGATATAATTCATTGTTTTATAATATACGCCTTAGTCATTATATTATTGATTATATTTGCACAACATGTTGTGTTTTAGAAGAGCTAGACATTAGTTTCTTATCTGAAGTGTTAATAGAGTAAACTTTAGTGTCCAAATGCTAATCTTAATATTACCTGGTTTCCTGGTCTACGAAATTTTTAAGCGAAGCTGGATATGTCACTTTCTTTAAAAGAAAGTAAGCACACAAAAACGAGCTATAACTTATAGTTTGACACCACAAAAACTAATAGTTAAAATTTCCCCATGGCAATGAAAATAAAAAAATAAAACAATTATATACTAAAAAAACAAGAACACTAAATGGTAAACTAATAAAATTGTAATTAAAGGCCAAACCTGTATGGAGTGCGCAAGGGCAAGCTCACCATAGTTTTAATCTGTTGATTCTTCTTATCATTTGCAAGTCAAACCAATATTTGTGGAAGCAAATCAGCACTGTCAAACGTAAGTGGATAAAACAAAATAATAAAAGTTAAGAAACCGAGGTACTTGTTGATGTTAAGATAACTCTATATACCTTTGAAAATTGTGAATATTCAACAAAACCGAGCTTCTCAGGTTTTACCTAGATTTAACATCAACTCATTTTTTACAACTAAAACAACAATTTGTTTGAGAAACATGATGTTTTATCCTTGCAAAACAGAAAAAGGCTATACGATTTCTTGGTGCAAAAGAGAAGTTAATAAAATAGTTAAAATGATTTATTGATTCGAACAAACCAAACGCCATTTTATTTAGACCAATAGCTAGATCAAAACCCTTTCAAAAGCATGGCAAAATCCCAAAAGTTGCTGTCTACACAAGATATTAACAAATGAAACATAGGGCATCAATTACATATTGAAACAAAGCTAAAGGGGAAAAAATAAAAGAAAAGTAACCTAGGCAAATATATCGGGGACAAAGAACAGAGAGCACCATAAAGCCAAAAGCAAATGGCCTAGAAAATCACCAAAATCAATATGGGCATCCACACAACAAAAATAAGGGCAAACAAAAAATCAAACCAAGCACATAATAGGTAATAGAGAGTGAGAAACAAATCAACCCAAAGGAATTTCAAAAAACCTTTAATTATCTAGGCAAAGATGTATAAAATTATTTGCNTGAAAAAAAAAAAAAAAAAAGACCCCTAAAAAAACAGTGAATTCAATGTCAAACTAAGGCGATCCAGGGTGCCGAACGACACTCCTCAACACGATTAATGAAACGTCTGCCCTTTTTATTGCTTTAAAAGTACTAGAAAATTTTTTTTAAACACTCAATTTTCGGCCATTTACATTTACCACATGAAAATATTTTAATAAAATATTTTACCCTTTTAAAATAAAACATCATTCATCTAGCATTTTAAAAATCAAGTGCAATAGTCATAAAAATAAAATCGTCAACTGTTTTACCAACCTAAAAAGCAATAAGTTTGAAAAGTGTAGCCCATACTAAACCTTTCAAAAATCTCTCAAAAACTTAAATAAATAGTATTAAAATCTTTAACGTAAATCATGAATCATAAATCGTAAATGCGGAAATATAGAAGCGCTGGTCCTCGGGTTGTGTGCGCCTTCAGTCCAGTCAAATCATCCATCAAGACCTCCTTCAACCTCACCTGCATCCATCACACCTCGTGAGTCTAAAGACTCAACACACCATAATCTTTATGACAAATAATACGTATAAAACCACAAGCAACAGTGAAAAATACTTGTACTTAAAATATCTCTTTCATGAAGATGCATAAACTTCAAACATGACATTTTATTAAATATTTTCATGATCATAAACATTTTCCTTTTCCTTTTCCTTTTCGTTGAATTCAGATCGTTAATTGTGACATCATGACATAAACCTCAAAAGTCGATGGATGAAAGGATCGGTTAAGAAGTGAAATATGTTTAGAAGGGGGGGTTGAATAATCACTCACAGATTATGTTCGTTTTTCGTAAGTTGAGTTCAGTTTAATAACAAACTGATTCTTAATATCTCGTTAGTCGATGACAATCAGTTTAACTGAGAAAACAGTTGCGGAAGCAAACTGAATGAAAGATAGAATAACTAAAATAAAAGGTAGCTGAAGTGAAAAGCACCGATATGTTTCTGGATGTTCGGGGAATGGAATAACTCCTACGTCACCCTTTTTATCCCGAAGATAGGATTTCTACTAAAAGACTTTGATCGAATACAATGTTTGTACTGACTCACTTCAGTTTGGTCTTATCAATGCCACAACTGAAACTCTTAGTTACAACAGGCTATTTCAGTTCGTGACTGATCTTAGTACAACTTAACAATATAACAGAGATTACAGTGTACTAACAAGCTCAAAGACGGTAACCTTGAATGCTACAGATAGAACTTAGTAGAGTGAGCTTTTGATTTCAGCAGAGTAACAGCTTGGGTAAAATAGTAGTTCTTGTCTATCGTGTGCTTCAGCTGCTCTATTCTNATAATCACTCACAGATTATGTTCGTTTTTCGTAAGTTGAGTTCAGTTTAATAACAAACTGATTCTTAATATCTCGTTAGTCGATGAAAATCAGTTTAACTGAGAAAACAGTTGCGGAAGTAAACTGAATGAAAGATAGAATAACTAAAATAAAAGGTAGCTGAAGTGAAAAGCACCGATATGTTTCTGGATGTTCGGGGAATGGAATAACTCCTACGTCACCCCTTCTATCCCGAAGATAGGATTTCTACTAAAAGACTTTGATCGAATACAATGTTTGTACTGACTCACTTCAGTTTGGTCTTATCAATGCCACAACTGAAACTCTTAGTTACAACAGGCTATTTCAGTTCGTGACTGATCTTAGTACAACTTAACAATATAACAGATATTACAGTGTGCTAATAAGCTCAAAGACGGTAACCTTGAATGCTACAGATAGAACTTAGTAAGAGTGAGCTTTTGATTTCAGCAGAGTAACAGCTTGAGTAAAATAGCAGTTCTTGTCTATCGTGTGCTTCAGCTGCTCTATTCGCCTATTTATAGGCTTCTCTTCCAACGGTAACTTGATATAATATTTGAATTTTATATCCGTTGATTTGCCACGTCGATATTCTTCTGACAATCGTATACTGTAGACTCTGAAATGCGGCGTTCCACTACGAGTTGCAGTTTGCTTGTACTGATGTCGGTTGAACATCCCTTTCATTTGATGACGTGTATGGCTGAGCGATCAGCTGATGAAAGTAGCTGATAAGCTTGTGCTGAGTGAATCAACTGATCAGTTTCCAACTGATCAGTCAGCTGTCTTCAGGAATCCAGTTAGGTTCAACTGATCAGTTTCTAACCGATCAGTCAGATAACTTCGAAAGTTCAGTTCAGCTGGATTCGGTTGCCTTGATACCTCACGTGATACTTCAGTTAGGCAAGTTGCTTAATACGAATACTTGATCAGTTCGTCCAATAGATAAATGGTTTGTCAAATAGCCGAAATTAAGTTTCCAACAATTTCCCTCTTTTTGGTGTTTGACAACAATAAGCGAATGATAACTGATCAGTTAAGCTTATAGACGTCCTTCAAATCGGTTGTAGATAAAATAATAACTGTCGTGTACAGGTTCGTACAATGAAAGAATGAAATAATCTGTATAAATAATTCCATGTACAAATAAATCCGTTAAATTCGTCAACTGATTTGACTGTAGCTTAGGTCTCTATTCTCTTTTTTGTCAAACGCCTCCATTCTGATAGATAATCTTTTAACATCAGTTGATAGAACTTTAACAGAAGTGGCTACGTCTGATACTGTATTCAGCATAGTGGTTTGCATCAAGTCTATCTTTCGGGAAACAGATGTCTCCACAAAGTCAATTCTCTTGCTGATTACATCTTGGGTGACAGAGAGACTTTCAGCTAAGCCTCTATTCTTTCTAATATCTTCTATGGCAAGGGAAAGAGAGGTCACGGTAGCATTAACTGCCTTCAGCTTTTCTGAGTTGAATATCTCTGCATGTTCCAGTTTTAAAGTATGAGCGAGTTGAGTTCGCTGAATCTGGGAAACTGCAGTAAGTATCTTGTGCATATTATTCTGAATGTCTTGAATTTCTTCAAGAACTGCTTCAAGATCACCAGACGACTGAGGAGGTAGATGTCCAGAAGTTCCAGCTTCTTGTTCTTTGGAGACTTGATCAAAGACCACCAAGGTCCTGCCAGATACAACTGTCTCGGCCATAGTGTGTTCTGGAACAACTGATTCAGCAACCTCTACTTGCGCTGGAGGAGGAGAAGAAGGATCCTGAGTGACAACTGAACTGTCCTGATGTAGAGGTAAATATGTAAGACCTTCAGTTGGAGGATCATCAACTGGTGCTTCTGCTTGAGAATCAGCTGAGATTTGGCCTGGCTCGTCAGTTGGAATATTTTCAAAATTGAGCAACTAAGCCTCCACATTTTCAGCGATTTTTTTATCTGTGGACTGAGCTGGCACATCAGTTGGATCATCCTGCTGAACGGGCTCTTCAGATAAGATAGGAGCCTCTACAATTGCTTGATCAGTCGAGTGATCAACTGATTCAGAAATGAGCTGCTCTGGTTGAGATTCTTGTACTACTGATTGAATAATTTCATCAATATTTGCAAGTGTTAAGTCAGTTTCTAAGTACAATGGTGGATCAGCAACAGAGGTTTCAGGCACATCCTGAGCTTGCTCTTTATTCGGTGATGAGGGTTCTTCCTCTTCATCTGAAGACCCTCCATGAATAACTAATTCCTGATCTTGTTCCCAAAATCGTATCTGTACATGCAGGGAAGTAAGATCTGAATCCAACTGAGTAAGTACAGCTCGATCATTGTAAGCAGTTGGATTCGTCGGAATGTAATTGGCTTTCAACTTTTCAACTAGGTGAGCCAACTTCTTGGCTCTCATTAAATCAAAGAAATAATTTTTTCTTTCCAAAGCCTGCACAATAGTAGCAGCTTTGACTATCCTCAAAACGATGGCTTCCAACCTGATAAACTTTTTCAGCTGAGACTTCTTCTTCAATTGTTTGGCAAATGTGTGAGTTATGTATGTGATCCAAGCCTCATAAGTTTTCAGTTTGGATGCTGCAAAAGCATTGACCTGTTCCCAAATTAGGTCAATGTGTGTCTGGATAGCATTTGTTGGCCTGGGCTCTTCAATCATCTTGCCCTTTCCTTTCTCATCAGAAAGAATGTGTGGAATGTTCAAACCCGAACGAGTCGTTTCAATCAGTTCTCGGATAGTGACCCCTTTAGGTCAAGCTTGAGCAAAATGGTAGGGCGATGACAGTTTGTAGAGAAGATACGGCCCTGACAGACTCTTTTTCACCTGCTGAGGTGAAGACCTTCTTGGATGGATCAGTTGATGGAGGCAACTGATCTCTTGCTGAAACTTCAGCTGGGATGGCTTTTAGAGGAATAGCCTGAATAGGCTGTTGAGCGTCGGAAGGTTTCATCCTTTCAGTAGCTTCCAGCGAGACTATTTGCTTGGTTTTTTGAGTTCTGGGCTTTTTGGTGACTTTGGGAGATGGAGTTTTCTCCGTTTCCAATTCACTGACAATCAGCTTTCTTTTGGAGGACTTCAGCTGTGCCAGAGTTTTTGCCCTTTTTACAGACCTGGAAGCAGCCTGCTGTGCTCCAATCTCCTTTTTGATGTTGACGAATTGATCAGGAGTTAGATCCAGTTTGGCTTTGGGCGGCATAATATTCTTAGCATTGAAAACTTTGAATTTAGATGATCTTTCAGAATCATCAGCCACCAACCATTTGATTTTCAGCAAATATCTCTACTGAACAGCAAACCCTTTTGACTGTTTGGTTGATTGAAGCATGTTCTTCAATATGTTGAAGGTGAGTCGCCTCCAGTTGAGTCTCCGACCTGCCATGATAACGGTAAGGGCTTGAAATTTTTCCAAAGTAAGAGCAGCAAAGGATCCTGCTTTGCCAATAACCCCTTGGCCACAATGTCAGCCAACAACTGAACCTCATGTTTGAGTTCCTTCTTTGGATCGGAAACTTTGATTTTCCGTCCATCAGCGGAGAATTGAGTCTGTATCTCTTCAATATCTGATGCTTTAACATCAGCAAGGTGTGCCAATCCATCAGACGACAACAAAAATATCTCACCAAAGGAGTCCACAGATATGGTCAACAACTGACCATTGACAGTAGATGAGATGCTTCCATCCTGATTGATAAATCCACTAGAGTAGAAATCGAAAAGCTCCTTTGGATAGATCTCTTGGGAAGATTGTCCCAAGAATGTTCGGAGTCCTGCTGATTGAAGCTTCTGAAATACATCTTTGACCTCGGCTTCTTTAATCGATAGGACTGAATCAAAATTGATTGCCATAGCATTCAACATATGCGCTGGAATCTGGTTCGCCATTTNATGCATATAAATATTAATCGAACTTAAGCAAGATTAATTAAATAAAATCCTATGCTTGGAAGATTAATCGTCTGCTGCAGTGACTGAGCCCTTTCATCTTCCTTGACCCTGCGCTATAAATAGAAGTGGCTCAGTTAGTATAAAACATATCAGTTTTCGAATATTCAGCAGATAATATGGCAGGTGCAAGTAGCTCAAGACTTCCAGATATTGCCGAAGAGTTTATGAACACTGCTCAGGAGAAACATAAAGTTGATATAGAAGATGAGGTTTTTCATAAAATTCTTCGCTTTTGGGAGGAGCTGCAAGGACTTCAGTTCCTCTATGAATGTGGAGAGGCGAACACTCGTAGATTGTTGGCGAAGCTGGAAAAATATAGAGAGCGTTTGCACGTCGCCGAGACGGTGAACCTCTTTGAGGATGATTATCTTTACCAGCTGATGTTCCACAAAGAGAGGACTATTCTGGAGCGAACAGCTGTTTCTGATAGTTTTCTGAAGACTGCAACTGGCGAAGTATCCGGTTGGATGAAAAAATGGAGAGCTTTTGTTGAAAAAGAATATTTTGGTGTAATCCGCAACAATTTCTTTAAATAAAGATTCATTTTGTTTCAGTGTTGTCTTATATTTTTCTGCAATAATTATTCTCATTAGCAAAAAAAATGACTAACTGAATCATAATAACAAACTGACAAGCTAACATCAGTTAAGAATAGCACAAATATATCAACAACTGAGATATAATCATGGAGAACTAATTAAGATAAGTCTATTAAACCAAGTATGTTGCAAAAGAGAGAAAACTTAGTCTCAGGTTGTGGTTTAGTGAAGATATCCGCTGCTTGCTGCTCAGTTGAGACGTATTCCAGTCTGATGTCCTTCTTCAGGGCATGATCTCTGATGAAGTGATGCTTGACATCGATGTGCTTGATCATTGAGTAAAGAACTGGATTATACGTGATAGCAATTGTGCTTGTATTACACAAAATATAGGTGATTCCTTGGTGATAACTCCATAGTATTTCAGTTGTTGCTGAATCCAGAGCAGTTCAGCGTAGCAACTTCCAGCAGCAAGATATTCTGCTTCAGTCGTGGAAGTGGCTATAGATGTTTGCTTCTTGCTGAACCAAGAGATCGGTCTGTCTCCTAGAAACTGACATGATCCACTTGTACTTTTTGCGCTCAAGCTTACATCCTGCATAATCTGCATCTGAATATCCAACTAAA
>NC_133318.1:4805493-4822459 GCF_012295235.1 Primulina huaijiensis | reverse complement strand
GAACACAAGACTTATCTTCAACAAATGATAAGCGATCTCTAGTCATGAGTTTAGCATGAGCCATCAACCACAAAGTAAATCTGTGTTTCGGAAGAATGACTGATCGACTTATCAGTGGTTTCCATGGCCATCTTCCATGTGAATCAGCGAAGCACTCATATGCCTTGGAGAGGCCAGCATTATTACCAAACCAGGAATTCAAAGTTCGAATAGTTGCTTCTGTTGATCCCATTCTTGAACGTAGCTCGTCACGAATCAAAACAATTTGTTTAATCAATGGAGATTCATCTTTACGCCATCCCCAATTCCATACATCCCCAAAGTGGGTATAATAGTGATTAACCCATTTGATCCATAGGCTCTCTTTCTTTAAGTGTATCTTCCAAAGAGTTTTAGTAATGAGCGCCTTATTCCAAGCCCTTAGATTTTTCAAACCCATTCCACCGTCGGCTATCGGCTTACACAGAGTTTCCCAAGCAATTGGAGGGTGCTTAGTTGGCCAAATAAACTTACGACACATAGAGTAAATGGAACCAATAACACAATTAGGGATGGGCAATATGGCTAACCAAAAACATTCAATACCTTGAATCACAGATCTGATAAGCTCAATCTTCACCGCACAGGAGAGTGAATGTCTAGGCCATGAATTGATTTTGACAGCTACAACATCAACAAGTTTACAGTAATCTGAGGATCTCAATTGTCTAGCAACAAGTGGGATGCCGAGGTATCTAAAAGGTAGCACACCAGGAGTAAATCTGGTGATGTGAAGAATATCATGTTTTGTTCTATCGTCAACCCCCGCCATATAGATATTAGATTTCAGTAAGTTAACCCTCAAACCCGCCATGTCTCCGAAATCATTCAAGCAATTCATAACCATCCTCATACTGTCAATATCACCTCGTGAAAGCAGCAACAAATCATCTGCATAAGCCAAATGAGTAATGTGAAGGTTAAGGCACTTCGGATGGTAACCTTACCGTGTGGATCTAGACATTCGCTTAAGAGAACGAGAGAGTACTTCAACGCACAATGTAAATAAGAAAGAAGATAGAGGGTCACCTTGTCTAAGCCCTCGTTGTCCCTTGAAATGTCCATGAAAATGCCCATTGAGTGCAATAGAATATGAAGAGGATGATACGCACTCCATTATCCATCCAACGAATTTATGCGGAAAATTATAGTAAATCAAAATCTCTTCCAAAAACGACCAATCCACGGTGTCATACGCTTTTTGGATGTCAACTTTCAAGATGCAACGAGGAGAGACTCGTTTACGGGCGTATTTCCTCAGTAATTCTTGGGCAAGGTGAATGTTGTCAACAATTGAGCGACCTCTAATAAAAGCGGCTTGAGCACCATCAATAAGTTTTCCCACAACATTTTCCAATCTGTTTGAGAGTATCTTTGATATAATCTTGTAGAACACAGTGCAGCAAGAAATCAGTCTGTAATCTGTGACCATTGAAGCATCCGCTGATTTCGGTATTAAAGCAATAACCGCATGGTTCCACTGTTTTAGCAACCTCCCAGACGAGAAGAATTCATTCACAGCTGATACGACATCTTCATTAATGATATCCCACGATTTTTTGAAGAACAATGAGCCAAAACCATCAGCTCCCGGAGCTTTATCATTGTCAATATCAAATAAGGCCTTTGTTATTTATTCACATGTCACATTCGCTGTTAATGATTCCCAATAATCCGTAGACACGCACGGTCCCTCAAGAATGACCTCCCTATCAACATGCACTCTGTCCATCTTACTCCCAAGTAATCCAGTGTAAAACTCAACAAATAGATCCGCAATTTGGGTTGGTTCAGAAATAATAGCACCTGCACTGTTCTTTAAGGCAAGAATTGCATTTCTCTTGTTATTTCTTTTAATTAAATCATGGAAGAATTTTGTGCACATGTCACCTTGTTGCAAATACGTGAGCTTAGCTTTTTGAGCAATGAATGATCGCTCCGCCTCTAGCAATAAATCGGCTTGCCTCTTGCAATCTTTATAATCATGAGGAACATTACCTGTGCGAAACATAACTTGTTGCATAGATTGAAGTCTTGATTTTGCTGNCAAATTCAGCTAAACCATTTAAATCTGATGAGATCCATTTCTGATTGACAAGGAATCGACCAAGTTTACTACAGACTTTCGGACTACTCCAAGTAAACAGACACCCGATGAATTTGAGATCCAACAAGTCAAGAGAACTAACACAATCAACAAAATCTCTAGTGTCGTAATCCCTAACCCTGAGCACGCCCTTTTTCTCATCCGGAGACAAAACAGTATTAAAATCTCCTAGAGATATCCATGGCAAAGAACATGCAGCGCCGAAACTTTTCAAATTATTCCACAATGATCGCCTTTGCACAATTGTGTTCAAACCATAAACGAAGGACACACAAAATTCAATATTTGTCTCGACACAATTAACTGTTGCATTAATTGATTGCTCACATGCTATCAACAATCATCAACTGTAATTGGATTCCACATCACAAAAATCCTGCCCTTATTTTTATAGTTGAAATTATGAACAACTTTCATATCTGAAAACTGGATTCGCTTCATATTATGTAGTGTCTTCTCATTGAATTTTGATTCAAGAATACCCACGACATCAATCTTACGAGCGTGTACCAAGTTTTGTACATCCTTCTGCTTTCTTACCAGATTGCACACGCGAAGCCCAACTGTTTTGACCCAAAATCTCCATTTTACCCTCTAACCCTTCACCTCCAATTCTGCCTCCCCTCCGCTGTCTCCTCATCCCGCCACCCTCCACCGCTCGGGTGTCTTCTTCTTCGCTGGTGCGATCTGGTCATCGAAAAGGGAGAAGTAGTGCAGGCCGTTCCCGACATCCACGGACCCGGCGCTGGGCACTAACATTATTGGCTGCTGGCTGCGGGCTGCCGCCATTCGTGTACTGAACTTTGACAATATTTCAATTCTAAGGATATTTTCTTGACAAAGAATCTGATAAGTTGAACTAACCTCGTTTATTTATATTTGTTTGACTGTATGCCGGATTTTATTCGATAATTATGGTTTCTGAAACAAGTGCTAATCTAACCACATGATCGTGGTTAGGTTATGTAGGATTTAATTTGAGAATTGATGGGCTTTGTTGAGCATTTTATTGAAAAGACAGTGACTTTAAGCTTTATTTCAGAAGGCTCTGTTAGTTTTTGCTTGAAATATTGATTAGAGTTAACTGTTTTCGTGGTATGAGTTCTGCTGTTCTGCCTAAACATGTTGCCGCTGTCATAAAGTCTCAAAAAAACCCATTTAAGGCTCTGGAAATATTTAATTCTGTTAAGAAGGAAGATGGATATAAACACAATTTGTTGACTTACAAATGCATGATCGAGAAACTCGGGAATAATGGGGAGTTTGACACAATGGAAACTGTTATGGCTGAAATGAGGGCGAAACTGGATAATAGTTTGTTGGAAGGTGTGTATGTAAATGTCATGAGAAACTACGGAAAGAAGAGGAAAATTCAACTAGCTGTTGATGTGTTTGAGAGAATGGATTTTTACAACTGTGAACCGACAATTTTTTCATACAACGCTATCATGAATATTCTGGTTGAAAATGGGTATTTCAACCAAGCTCACAAAGTGTATATGAGGATGAAATACAATGGAATTGCTCCTGATGTATACACGTTTACCATTAGGATAAAATCTTTTTGTAGAACAAATAGGCCTCATGCTGCCTTGAGGCTTCTGAATAACATGCCAGTTCAAGGATGTGAGTTTAACTCGGTGGCATATTGTACAGTAGTTGGTGGATTTTATGAAGGAGATCATCGAATAGAGGCTTATGGTTTGTTTGATCAGATGCTAAGCCTTGGAATTGTTCCTGATGTTTCGACATTCAACAAGCTTATGCATACGCTTAGTAAGAAGGGAGATATCCAAGAGAGTGAAATTCTTCTGGATAAGGTCCTTAAAAGAGGGGTGTTTCCAAATTTGTTTACGTTTAACATCTTCATTCAAGGCCTTTGCAAGAAATGCCTACTTGACCAGGCTGCCAGGATGGTGGAATGTGTGATGAAAGAAGGTCTTTCTCCTGATGTGGTGACATATAATACACTCATATGTGGATTGTGTAAGAACTCTAAAGTGATAGAAGCAGAGGCGTACTTGCAGAAAATGGTTAATAGCGGATTGAAGCCGGATGCTTTCACCTATAACACTGTGATTAATGGATATTGCAAACTTAATATGGTACACAAAGCTGAGGAAATTCTTCGTGATGCGGTTTTCAGAGGGTTTATCCCTGACGAGTTTACATACTGTTCTTTATTGTATGGACTGTGTGAAGATGGTGACATAAGTAGGGCCATGAGTATATTTGATGAAGCTTCCGGAAAAGGTATAAAGCCTACTTTAATAATGTACAATATATTAATTAAAGGATTGGGTCGATTTGGACTCGTATTGGAAGCCTTGCAGCTGATAAATGAGATGCAACAAAAAGGCTTCCTCCCTGATATATGGACCTATAATTTAGTTATTAACAGCTTGTGCAAGATGGGATGTGTAACTGATGCAACTAATCTTATGAATGATGCTATATCCAAAGGGTTTCTTCCTGATATATTCACCTTTAATACTCTAATCGATGGCTACAACAAGCAGTTGAAGATTGGTAATGCACTCGAAATTGTAAATACCATGTGGGAACATGGCAGCACTCCAGATATAATTACATTTAACACTGTACTCGACGGGCTCTGCAAAACATCGAATTATGATGATGTAATGGAAACTTTTAAATCAATGTTGGACAAGGGTTGTGTTCCAAATGTCATTACATATAATATACTCATAGAGAGCTTTTGCAAAGCTAGAAAACTTGAGAATGCTTTGGAGTTTCTTGATGATATTAAAAAAAACGGCTTATGTCCTGATACTGTGACTCTCAGCACTTTGATCAATGGGTTTTGTGGTGTTGGGGATTTGGATGGGGCATACGAGTTGTTCAGAAGAATGGGAAAACAGTATAAACTCTCCCCTTCATCAGCCACGTACAATATCCTGATCAATGCATTTTCTGAAAGACTAAATATGGATGTAGCGGAAAAATTATTTGTTGAAATGGAGGATAATGGCTGTCCACCAGATAATTACACTTACCGATGTATGATAGATGGTTTCTGTAGGGTAGGAAATGTTGATTTTGGGTATCGCTATATCCTTGACAACATTGAAAAAGGGTTTGTCCCTTTTTTAGCGACTTTTGGACGAGTTCTAAATGGCCTTTGTGTGAAGCAAAAACTGCGTGAGGCTGTAGAAATTATACACCTTATGGTGCAAAATGGTATTGTACCTGAAGTTGTGAACACGATATTTGACAAGAATAAGAAAGAAGTTGCGGCACCTAAAATAATCGTGGAAGACTTGCTGAAGAAGTCTCACATAACTTATTTTGCATATGAGATTTTATATGATGCTGTTAGAGATAAGAAATTGTCGAGGAAAAAACGACGAAATATAGTTACATGATAAATTTGGGCTCTTTGAACTGGTTTGTTCGATGAGAATGGTTGTCAGGAAAGCTTCCAGTAAAAATTGTACTGGATAATGAGCCTTGAGGGTGAAATTAGTTGCTAACATCAAGGTATGTTCGTCATTTGTTTGCTTCACTGTCTTCTTGTCTGGCACACAAAATGACGCGTTTAAATTGGTATTTCAGGCATGGTGAGTGGGTGAAGAAGAAATAAACAATTGTTGTTTAGCAGGATCAATAGGTAACATTATAATCTCGTAATACGTGCCTTTGAACCCAATCTCTTAAGTCGGCTGATCATTGTAGTGTCTTGTATGCAGTGTTATTTTATTTTCACTAATCTACTTAAACCTTGGGATTCCCGCAGTGTGAGGAACAGTTTTACATGCTTGTTTCCATTGTGAGAACATATTTAGGAATTGAAACTGCTTGAGCAACTATTTCAATTTTTCCCTTGATTGTGGATCTAATAAGAAATTTAACCAGAACGCATTTTGTATATATTCTTTTCCAATTGGAATGCTCATATCGGGCTTTTGCTGAAAATGGCCTTGGTAGCTTGCATGTAAAATCCTCCTTAATATATGCTGGATTCTCAAACATAAATGTCAATATCGACACAATCCATTATTGGCTCTTTCAAGAGATGGTATTACCAAATGCAAACATAACCCCCACAAGGGCACTAAAAAACATCAGGACTTAGTAGAAGCATACTCTTTTTGTCGCAGATGTCTGACTGGATGCGTCCATTCCATTGCTATGAATTGGTCCATGGGCGCACATAGCAGCTGCAAAATTGTGGCGATAATGCAAACAAATGTTAAAGGTAATCAAATAAGTGTATAGGATGCAATGGAAATCTTTTGTTTTCTTCAGTGAGGCGATGAAAAGTAGAAACAATTAAAAATGAAAGATGGTAGCGAGGTACCGATTAATAATGACTGAGGCCATATGCTTATCTAATTATCATAACTAGTTAAAGGAAAGTACTAGTTTTGCTTGGTGTGTTAAATTTCTATTTGATTACTTTTCTGCACCCTGATGTCTTGTTTTGCCTCGTGTTCTAGCTTTAAGATTCGGCAGTTCATTGGTATGTAATCACATTTTGGCAGTAATGTCAAGGAACGAGATTTTCGGGTCAAAGCAAGCAGCTCAAATTGTCGATGAAGATGACATCTTGACGCATCACGTTGCCAGTCTCGTTTTTTTTAACTGCACGGTAAATGGTCGATGAAGAAAGGTCCAAGGATTATTTAGTATTGATATCAGTATTTTTCTACGAGTAGCTTTTTTGGGTGCTCATATGGTTTATCTTTTTGGGCACTCTTTGATTATACGGAGTTTAGCCTGTTGTTTTTGAGTAAATATGTAAACCATGACTTATTTGGATGATTTATGAATGATGTTCATACTAAAAAAAAATCACAAACTCTCGATGTGATGGGGTTTTTATCGTTGTCGCATTTCTTCAAGCATTTCACCTTTGTTTACATTGCTTACATACTTTGCGGAATAGAGTTCATTATACCTTTAATGAAAAGTTCACATTTGGTTACTTCGTGTTTACTGAAAATTCAGTTTGGGTAGTTCAATTTTGATTAAACTTCCACTCTTTGAAAAATGGCTCTGTAAAAGGACTGCTAGCTCTAAGTAAGGCTAAGCTCTGCATAATGTATTAGTTGAGAAATTGCCACAAATGCATGAAGGAATCCAGGATCAATCGTGCAGATTCTCCCTTGAGAAATTTCATACCAAAGAATCGGGTTCTATAGGCATATGTACTATCAACTTCTCTGCATCTACTAATCTTCCTGCACGATCTACCAACCATACAAGTGTAATGTTTATTACCAGGCTCCAATCCATAGTCTTTGATAATCGAATTTAGATGAAATATGCTTCCTCAACCAAACCAGATTGACTACAGACAGACATAATGCCAACAACAATAACATCACCCGGCTCGATTTCTGATTTTTTCATTAGTTCATATAGACTTCTAAGGCCTCCAATAGTTTTTCGTGTTGCAATATATCATTGTTGTAAAGCTGAACAAATCAGGATTTTTGATCTGTTGATTGATACACTGTGATTGTCCATCCATGAATATTTTTCCCACAAAAACATAAGTTCCCGCGCCGCATTTGATTGTCCATCCATGAATCCAAAGTGAAGCTCCTTGTAAACAAATCTACGACCCTGGTCCTTGCATAATGTAATTTGTGGTTGCTTCAATCTGGTGGGTCAATGGAGTACAAGAGTTTTCGGGCCAACTTTTAAATTTTATGTCATTCATTTGGATTTCTCAAAGACAGAAATTTGAAAACAAATACTTAATAATTAAATTTTTACAAAACAACCAGAAAATAAGTCAAGGTGGCCGAGCGGTTTAAGGCGCAAGTTTTACCTTTTTAATTTTCACTTTTTTTAAAAAAAATATGGTAGTGAATAATTAATTAATTCATGTATTTTAATGATTTATTATTAAATTTGTTGGGCGATGGTTGATATTTCTATAAGTCTAATTGATAAGGAATAAAGCCAGAGGGTGCAAAGGTGAGAATAAAAAAGAAATTAGCTATTAGAGTAGATAAAGGACCTACAACAACAAAGCCCAAAACAATTAGAAGGTCAACAAATGAGCCCATGGATTCAAGCCCATCCAAGATAGTAAGCCCATGCGATATATATAGCAGCACATATTGCAGTACATCTGATCAATAGATTACACAATTGAAATATTATTCCAGAACAAACGGATTGATTAATCTGTTAAATTTGTTATAACAAATTGCTAGATCTTATGACAGGTGTAAAAATATTAGTGATACTATTTGTACATATATACTGCAAGCTTGTATTTGGAAAGCAATCATTAGAAATGAAATCGTTTACTGAGAATCCAAATATTTCTCTTTATTCTTTTCTTTTCTTTTCTCTTTATTCTTTTCTTTAACTTTGTATCAAGAGTCATTCAATGACAGATGCCACATTGAATATTACCTCCATGAGAAATCTCACAGCTGTTTTCGCAAATCAAAATCCCGTTATCATCAATCGTGCTAATCAGATTAATTCGGTGAAACTCGGTTATGATAATTTCCTCATGTGGCAGCTCCAGATTCTCGCCAGTATTCGAGGATTGGGACTTGAGGTATTAATTCTTGAAAATCCTCATGTTCCTACTAACGTCATCTCCAAAGATGAGTCAGACGATACCATCAATCTTCTCTTCATTTCTTTGCGTCGCCAAGACCAACTCTTGTTCTCATTTCTGCTAGCCTCCATGACCAAAGCTGTGCAAGCCCAGATGATTGGTTGCATCACCTCGTCCCAACTATGGACTCTAATCTCGCGACTTTTTGCAACCAGATCAAAAGCTCATGTTATGCAGTACAAATTGCAACTCCAAACATTTGAAAAAAAGCACACTAAGCATGAAAGATTATCTTAGTAAGATGAAAGGGTACATGGATCTCTTAGCTGTATGTGGCCATCCCATTACAGAAGAGGATCGGATATTATATGTTCTTGGTGGTGTAGGCATAAAGTATGATTTCGTAGTAGTGCATGTAACCTCAATAGTAGAAACTTTATCCCTGCTCGAAGTTGGCGTACTCATGTTATGTCATGAAGGAAGACTTGATGCCTACCATCTCAATGCCAATAACACATCAAATTTTATTAATGTAGCCACTCTCTTTCATCAAAAGAAGATTGAAACCCTACAATCCTCTCAAAACTCGAACTCTCAAGGACGTGGTTGTGGTAGAAGTTCCAGACACTACAAAAAAAAGTGTTTCTAGAAGCGGTTTTTGAGGAGCACTTATAAAACCGCTCGTATAAACTGAACAACAAAATCGGTTTTACTTAAACTGTTTCTATTTCCTTACTTTTAGGAGTTGTCGCATAACCGCTTTAGTTGTGCAATTTTTAGTACCGATTTGTATCAATCGCTGCTATAAATTGCTCCTATTGATTTAACTATTAGAACCATTCTGGAAACTACTCTAATTTAATATTTTTAACAGTGGTTTCACAAAATCGGTGTTGTGGACCACCCTTATAGCTCTATATTTTTAGAATTGATTTGAAAATTGCACCTATTAAATACATTTATAAACCGTTTTTATACATTGTTCTTATTGATATAACTATTAAGATTATTTCGAACTGTTGTCATATTTAGCGACGGTTTTTCACAAACCGTCGCTAATATGAGCGACGGTTTGTGCATAAACCGTCGCTAATATTTGCGACGGTTTAAAACAAACCGTCGCTTTATCAAAAATGCAACGGTTTTACTGATACCCGTCGCTATATTTAGCGACAGTGTTAACAAACCGTTGCTAAATTTAGCGACGGGTAAAGTCAAACCGTCGCATGTATTCAATTAGCGATTTTTTTACTAAACCCGTCGCTAAATATAGCGACGGTCATGTCGTAAACCGTCGCCAAATTTAAATTTTGAAAATTCCGCCATAAATAGCAACGGTTTATTCGACAACCGTCGCTATTTCATTAACCGTCGCCGAATTTTCTATAAATACCTCCACTTCCGATCCATTTTCTTACACCACTTCACAACACTTAAAATTTTTCTCTCTTACATTATTTTACCACTTCACAACAATAAAATTTTTTTTACACGATTTTAGTTTGGATTTAATATAAATTTTTTCCCTTTAATTTTTAGTACATTTTTCAGTGTTAATTAAGATTAGAATTATGTTATTATAGTAATATGGTAAGTTTTTTTAGATTTATTAATTTTTTTTATTTTACCGAAAATATTAGCGACGGAAATTATGATATAACCGTCGCTAAGTTAGCGACGGAAAGCATGAATAAGTTGTCGCTAATTTTAGCGACAGTTTATAAATTCCGTCGCAAAATTTGTAGACGACGGTGTTTTAATCTGTCGCTAAATAGCGACGGTGTTACATAAATCCGTCGCTAATTTTGTAGGCGACGGAACAAAAGGATCAAAACCTTCCACGCCCCATGATGGATTTACAGGTTGTACTTTTGTCACAAGTATCTAACATATTCATACCTAACGATTTTCCACAAAGTGGTGACGAAACTAAAAAACTGTCGCAAATTGTAGGTACAATATCGGAAAAAAACCGTAATGGGTAATGGGTACGAGCATTATCAAACCGCACCTAAAAGAAACAATAGAAGCGGTTCTTCAACTTGTACTACCGGTTGAAAAAACCGCTTCTATAAGATATAAGGCCATAAATAAGAGGAGCGATTTTACAACCCGTGGTACAAGTGCTGGAGCGGTTAAAAACCGATCTTAAAATTGAAAAAAACCGCTTCTGTAAGAGTATTTTTTTGTAGTGAGAGGGGGTCGACGACGGTGGCATAACAATAATGGATGTCCCATATGTCAAATACGTGGAATATAGGGCATGTTGCTGAAATATGCTACTACCGTTTTGAAAATGATTTTGTTCCAAAATCTCGACAGCCATCACAAAGCTTCAACAGGGCTCCTCTATCAAATTTTCCAGCAGCAGCTCTTGTCATTGCCTCTTCCGAGTCAGTAATTGAAGATTGGTGGTACCATGATTCGATGCCTCGCATCATGTTACAAACGAATTTGGAAATTTCACACTTGGTTCAGATTTTGGTAATGGTAAAGTTCAAATGGGAAACGGTGCAAGTTTGTCGATCTCACATATTGGGCATTCTAAATTTCAATCACCATCTTCTTCACATTCTTTTCTACTGAAAATCTACTTTGTGTTCCTTATATTACCAAAAATATTTATCCCTATAAGACGAATAATTTGTGTTTAATTATGGATCATATGTACTAGCTTGTGCATGTGTTGTACCAGACCACGTGATCATGTATATTTTTCTAAAAGTGGAGTTGAAATACAACTGTCATCTTAAAAATTGGCCATATATAGAAGCCTAAACAACATATTCAACATTTTTTAAGTTTATAATTACATATAATTTTACAATTTTAGGCATTAGGCAATGAATAATATCACAACATGTGATCTCAATGAATAATGAACAATGCATTCATTTTTCACATTTGTCAAATTAGTGCACAAGTTATTAGATGAACAAGATCAACGTAATTGATCGACAATCCAAAAGACAATTAGAACTCATGATAATCATTATAATGTATGTTTTGCAAAAAATCTCAACATCGTTGAGAGAGTGCACGCATGTAATTTCTCGTTCCCAAAACCCTAGTGTGCCACATATATAAAATATTGTTCTTAATTATACCGTAATTATTCCGAATATGGTTGAATAAGAACCAAATTTATTTGAAGTGGGAATCCCTAAAAGACTAACAAAATGTACTCAATTATGGAGCATATGTATTAGATTGTGCATGTACTGTACCAAACCACATGGTTATGCATACTCTTCTAAGAGTAGAGTTCAAAATATAACCGTCGTCTTAAAATCTTGTCTTATAAAAACCTAAATAACATATTCAATTTTTTTTTTTTATAAATTTATAATTATATACAATTTCACAATTTTAGACATTGGGCAATGAATGATATCACAACATGTGATCTCATTGAATAATGAACCATTTGTAAGACGGTACTTATGATAATGATAATTTCCTGATGTAATCACATGTTGTCATATTAATCATTTCTCAGTGTCTACGATTGCATAATTAATATGAAATTGTAAACTTCAAAAGTTGTTGAATATGTTATTTAAGTTTCTATAAGACCAATTTATAAGACGACGCTTGTGTTTAAACTCCACTCTTAAAGCGTATGTGTGATCATATGGTCTAGTATAACACACAAAAAATATAACTACATGATATGATCTATAATTGATCATATATCGTTCATCTTTCAGGGTTAAAATTTTTGGGCCATTAAGAATGAACTTACCAACTTAGAATAAATTAAATTCGAAGTGTTCTAGATTTGAAATAATCAGATTTAATATAGAACAATTTTGGATATTCGCGACACAAACACATTAGGTTTTGGGTAAGGAAAATTCATTTTGTTCACACGCTCGGCGTTTGGTCTTGGTCATCTAATGTAATGAGCATTAGTCCAAATGTGGTTATACACCTATTCGTATATATATATGTACAAATGCGTCGAGTGTACGTCATGATATAAAAAAAAAGATCATGTACGTAAGATTTAATATGTGGAACTTACGGTTCGTAGACTATATGAACTATGATGACACATTTACATTATACCAATATATATCATAGTTTACAAGAGTATTTGTAGAACCTGTAAATTAGACTACGTATAAGTCATGCATAATTCCTAATATTTAAATTAAAATGATTTTTATTGCATGAGTATTTAAATTCTTCTCTTTAAATTTAATTATTTGATGTAGTAGTTTAATTGTTATATTTTCAGTTAATTAAGTGAGACCGGACTGGAGTTGGAGTTTTGAGATAAAATTTATTATTAAGAAAACATTCCTAGAATTTACTTAAGTTAAATAATAAGTTAATTTAATATAAAAGAAAGTTTAAAGATTTAATTAATTAATTAGAAGGTAAGTACTAAATAAATTCTTTTAGGTTCAATAATTAATTTAAAAGCCTAAATTAAAATATGGGACCAATTGAGATAAGTAATCTAGACTTATATTAATTAAGAAATTTCAACTTAACATGTTAGCAATTTAATTTAAAGATTTAGCCATGCATGCAAGATAATGTTATGCCATAATTAATTTATTAACTCACTAAAATATTTAATGAGTAGATAAAACTCTAAAGAATTAAAATACAAGATTTAAGAAATATTTTCCCTTCCATTTTTATTGTAATTTTCGGTCATCACCTTTTAAAGAGTTAATTAAATTGTCAACTCATTTCCTTTGATATCTTTCCTTATCTCTTCATGGTAGAATAATTCCTTCAACTTTAAATCCTCAATAATTATTAATTAAGCAATTTCCCTACCCATTTTATCTAGAGATTTTCAGCTATAACCCTTAAAAGATTTAAAATATTTGACAACTCACCACTATTTGATAGCATTCCTAAATCTTTTCTTGGAGATAATTCCTCACCTTTTAAGGAGTTAATTAAATTGTCAACTCATTTTCTTTGATATCTTTCCTTATCTCTTCATGGTAGAATAATTCCTTCAACTTTAAATTCTCAATAATTATTAATTAAGCAATTTCCCTACCTATTTTATCTAGAGATTTTCAGCTATCACCCTTAAAAGATTTAAAATATTTGACAACTCACCACTATTTGATAGCATTCCTAAATCTTTTCTTGGAGATAATTCCTCACCTTTTNTGCACCTAGACACGTACTAGGGTGTGTCAAGACCATGTTGGTTCATTAGTTCAAGCCCCATGCATGCTGGAATTGAGAAAATACAGCAACTCTTCCATTGAGTCATTTTTGAGTCTCGGGTTGCGCGATTTTTGGTCTAAGGCAAGTGTTCTGAACTTGGCTGCCCTAGGGGCTGTAGCCATGGTTAGAACCCTTCCTTGGCATGTCTAGGACGTGACCAAGATGCTCTTTCATGGCTTGGTTCACGTCCCAATCGGTTTTCAAACATAAAACAAGAACAGCCCCTTCGACCCCTTTTAAATTCTGCACATGTCCCTTTCGGTTTTGGTGGTTTGGGGTGGACCTTGGTTGGCCTCTGGCCCTTAGCTCTGGTTCATACCACAATCCTTGATGTCTAGATCATGCCATGGTCAATCAATGGCCACTGGAACGGTCCATGACAGCAAGAACGATTGCAACTCCCCACGCGCGTAGGTTGGGCTCTCGGGTGGGAATGTTCGGTTGATTCATGGGGTGGGTTGGATTGTGGCTGGCCTAGGGCCCTTAGCCATGGTTCAAACCATTCCTTAGGACGTTGGTAAGAGGTTATGATCGGTGGTTCGAGCCCCAATGGCCATTAGCCTTGCAAACGACGCAAGGAAACTCTTACACAGCTGCTGTAATTTCTGGACAGCAAGTTGTGCTGCGGTTCAGAGGTGCATTTCGGGTTCTTGGTTGGCTTTTAGCCTATGGCCATGGACTAAACAGTACCTCATTGAGTTAGGAAGGTCATGTTTTTTGCCGTTTGTGATTCGGATCATTTTAGAGGTCGTACGAGAATTTACGGTGCAATGTACCAAAGTCACTCTCGAAAGAGCGTTTCACGTTTTTGGCCTCCATTCACTAAATTTCGAGTACTGTAAATTTAGGACAATTATCTCATCATCTTTAAGAGTATTTTAATCATGACTAAACGTTGGTTTGGTGTTGGTTCGGGTTGGCTCGAAGTCATGATTAAATACTAAGTCAGTGGGCGTAATTGTCTCGTTTTTGGATTCAATTACAAAGTTTGGTCAAGTAAATCATTTGCATATTTTTCATGACATAATTAGGTCGCAGCGAGCCTAAAAAGGGTCCAACCCTTATGGTAAAATTTATACAGGATATTTAATTTTTGTATTTAATTATATCACGTGCAAAAATGTAAAATATTCATTTTGAGATTTATGTGATATTGTTTGTGGTCACTTTACTATCATGAGATTATTACTTCACCCGGTCGTCAGTTACCGGTCAGTTCAGTTCAGTTTAGTTCAGGGGCCACTTGCGTATAACATAATCTCAATAGAAAAAATTATTACATGCTATTTTATGACAGGGCTCTACGGAGTAAACATTTACGATTTTCAGTTCAGTTATGCCCGTATTTATAATAATACATGATACGATTTTCAGTTCAGTTATGCACGTATTATAATTACTCATGTCACGATATTTTCACGTTATGCCAGACTCATGATATGTTATTTCGTATGCCAAATTTTATTATTATCACTTGTTATTTACGATATATGCATGCTGAGTCTTTAGACTCACTAGACTTGATTGTTGTAGGTACTGATGATGTCGGGACCGAGGGCGGGAACCAGTGAGCTAGCTTGGGTCGGCAGTAGTGGAACCCGATGACCTCAATTTCAGCATTTACCATTTTCATTGCTCAAACATTTTTCTCGTTGTTGGATTATTTTAAATTATTATTTTGCAAACAAACATTTACTTCCGTTGCTATTTTGAACATCAAACTTTATTTATCAGTTTATTTATGATTGAGGCATTTTAATTAATGAAAAAGAAAATTTTTAAATTTTTCCGCAAATTTTCAAGCACGAGTTTAGAGGCCTCTACAGTATTAGTATCATCTCGCTTTGATGCATATTTAAGATATAAGTCTACAAATGTCACTTTATTTAGCATATATGTTTGCATGGTTTTACAATATGTCAACCTGTCCCTTCTTATATTTGTAGGCTTGTAATAATACGTAAATTTCGAAATAAATTAGATAACATATGGTATAACTTGGTATTAATATTTAAGTATGCAATGAATTATTAGTTTAAGAGAAAATGAAGAATTACTGCATCACTAAATTTATATTATATTATATATTAAAGTTGTTCTAATTAATACCCAAATTAGATATTTTATAATTTGATTGATTTCACAAAATAGTACCACCCCATATTCTCTTGAATCGAATATTGACAACAAATGACCTCATACACTCGAATACCCAAATTTATGTGTTCAAGTGCTCTATTTCTAAGCAAAAACTTATATGAGACGATCTCACGGATCGTATTTTGTGAGACAGATCTCTTATTTGAGTCATTCATAAAAAAATATTACTTTTTATGCTAAGAGTATTACTTTTTACTGTGAATATCGGTATGGTTGACCGCACAGATAAAGATTCGTGAGACTGTCTCACAAGAGACATACTCTTTGTTCTAATACTTCTTATTTTAGATAATTTTGTATTTTGGTCTCACAAAAGAATACTTTTATTTTTTGAATTGAATTGAATCTTGACATTAAATATTCGAATAATCAATATATGTGTTTCAGTGCTCAAATGTTTCTAATACTCAATTTAGATACATTTGTACTTTAATCTCATTCTAATACTCAATTTAGATACATTTGTACTTTAATCTCATTCTTCCAAAACAATGCAACAATTTTTTTTTCTTTGCTCGAGTCATCCCACCAAAAATCCTATCATCTAGAAATAAATTTTGCTTCTCCAAAATCTTGCAAGCCCACAAAGCCGCGTTGCAGGGGCTGCTGCATGATTTCCATTTTGCACAAAACCCGAGTTCCCGATTCTTTTGTCCCTTCTATATAAAGCTGTCGGCAAAAGTGGGAGGGAGGAACAGTTAAAGAAAATGAAATAAAACGTGGGCTACATCTGTTAAACAAAATGAAATTTCGTGGAAGTTTCAGAAGACGCGTTTTATACGCGTCTTCACACTGACAGGGGCTCTATAAATAGAGCTCCCCCCTTCATTCTGAAATTATCCCTTCTTCGAGTTTTCTCTCATCTAATAGCATTTGAGTGCTTAGTTCTATAATATTTGTGTGAT
>NC_133318.1:4756317-4803714 GCF_012295235.1 Primulina huaijiensis | reverse complement strand
CTTTGATATCTTTCCTTATCTCTTCATGGTAGAATAATTCCTTCAACTTTAAATCCTCAATAATTATTAATTAAGCAATTTCCCTACCCATTTTATCTAGAGATTTTCAGCTATCACCCTTAAAAGATTTAAAATATTTGACAACTCACCACTATTTGATAGCATTCCTAAATCTTTTCTTGGAGATAATTCCTCACCTTTTAAGGAGTTAATTAAATTGTCAACTCATTTTCTTTGATATCTTTCCTTATCTCTTCATGGTAGAATAATTTCTTCAACTTTAAATCCTCAATAATTATTAATTAAGCAATTTCCCTACCCATTTTATCTAGAGATTTTCAGCTATCACCCTTAAAAGATTTAAAATATTTGACAACTCACCACTATTTGATAGCATTCCTAAATCTTTTCTTGGAGATAATTCCTCACCTTTTAAGGAGTTAATTAAATTGTCAACTCATTTTCTTTGATATCTTTCCTTATCTCTTCATGGTAGAATAATTTCTTCAACTTTAAATCCTCAATAATTATTAATTAAGCAATTTCCCTACCCATTTTATCTAGAGATTTTCAGCTATCACCCTTAAAAGATTTAAAATATTTGACAACTCACCACTATTTGATAGCATTCCTAAATCTTTTCTTGGAGATAATTCCTCACCTTTTTAATCACCAATAATTAAACAAATAAGCAATTTTCTCCCTTGTTTTTGAATGATAAAATCGGCCCTCACCCTAGAAAATATCCCTCAAAATCTCTTGATAATCAAATCATTCCTTATCTCACAAACTAGAAAGATTCATTCCTCCCTTTTATCTTGCAACCTTTCCTTCACTTCCTAGACATTTTCTTCTCTCCATTTTCGAAACTTCAGAGCTTAAACTTCAAGAGAAAATCGTGAGAAGCTAGAGAGGAAATAAGAGAGAAAAACTAGAAGCAAAAGAAGAACACTCCGTCTCCGCCGCGCCGTGTCTTCGCCTCGTTTGTTTTCTTTTCAAACGAAAATTTCCAGGCATGTATATGTTACTTCTTTGCTCTTCAATTAAGTCATATTATGATTTTTAAACATCACATGTCCATGATTTTTAGTAGCAAAAACCGAAAATCATCACAACACTTCTCGAAAATTGTATGCAGAATTTTTCGGGTTCCTTGTACTCCTCACGGTTTCGCTTGTTTTGATGGTTTCAGGTGGGTGGCTCGACCCTAGGCTCCCAAGGCTGCACCTAGACACGTACTAGGGTGTGTCAAGACCATGTTGGTTCATTAGTTCAAGCCCCATGCATGCTGGAATTGAGAAAATACAGCAACTCTTCCATTGAGTCATTTTTGAGTCTCGGGTTGCGCGATTTTTGGTCTAAGGCAAGTGTTCTGAACTTGGCTGCCCTAGGGGCTGTAGCCATGGTTAGAACCCTTCCTTGGCATGTCTAGGACGTGACCAAGATTCTCTTTCATGGCTTGGTTCACGTCCCAATCGGTTTTCAAACATAAAACAAGAACAGCCCCTTCGACCCCTTTTAAATTATGCACATGTCCCTTTCGGTTTTGGTGGTTTGGGGTGGACCTTGGTTGGCCTCTGGCCCTTAGCTCTGGTTCATACCACAATCCTTGATGTCTAGATCGTGCCATGGTCAATCAATGGCCACTGGAACGGTCCATGACAGCAAGAACGATTGCAACTCCCCACGCGCGTAGGTTGGGCTCTCGGGTGGGAATGTTCGGTTGATTCATGGGGTGGGTTGGATTGTGGCTGGCCTAGGGCCCTTAGCCATGGTTCAAACCATTCCTTAGGACGTTGGTAAGAGGTTATGATCCGTGGTTCGAGCCCCAATGGCCATTAGCCTTGCAAACGACGCAAGGAAACTCTTACACAGCTGCTGTAATTTCTGGACAGCAAGTTGTGCTGCGGTTCAGAGGTGCATTTCGGGTTCTTGGTTGGCTTTTAGCCTATGGCCATGGACTAAACAGTACCTCATTGAGTTAGGAAGGTCATGTTTTTTGCCGTTTGTGATTCGGATCATTTTAGAGGTCGTACGAGAATTTACGGTGCAATGTACCAAAGTGACTCTCGAAAGAGCGTTTCACGTTTTTGGCCTCCATTCACTAAATTTCGAGTACTGTAAATTTAGGAGAATTATTTCATCATTTTTAAGAGTATTTTAATCATGACTAAACGTTGGTTTGGTGTTGGTTCGGGTTGGCTCGGAGTCATGATTAAATACTAAGTCAGTGGGCGTAATTGTCTCGTTTTTGGATTCAATTACAAAGTTTGGTCAAGTAAATCATTTGCATATTTTTCATGACATAATTAGGTCGCAGCGAGCCTGGAAAGGGTCCAACCCTTATGGTAAAATTTATACAGGATATTTAATTTTTGTATTTAATTATATCACGTGCAAAAATGTAAAATATTCATTTTGAGATTTATGTGATATTGTTTGTGGTCACTTTACTATCATGAGATTATTACTTCACCCGGTCGTCAGTTACCGGTCAGTTCAGTTCAGTTTAGTTCAGGGGCCACTTGCGTATAACATAATCTCAATAGAAAAAATTATTACATGCTATTTTATGACAGGGCTCTACGGAGTAAACATTTACGATTTTCAGTTCAGTTATGCCCGTATTTATAATAATACATGATACGATTTTCAGTTCAGTTATGCACGTATTATAATTACTCATGTCACGATATTTTCACGTTATGCCAGACTCATGATATGTTATTTCGTATGCCAAATTTTATTATTATCACTTGTTATTTACGATATATGCATGCTGAGTCTTTAGACTCACTAGACTTGATTGTTGTAGGTACTGATGATGTCGGGACCGAGGGCGGGAACCAGTGAGCTAGCTTGGGTCGGCAGTAGTGGAACCCGATGACCTCAATTTCAGCATTTACCATTTTCATTGCTCAAACATTTTTCTCGTTGTTGGATTATTTTAAATTATTATTTTGCAAACAAACATTTACTTCCGTTGCTATTTTGAACATCAAACTTGATTTATCAGTTTATTTATGATTGAGGCATTTTAATTAATGAAAAAGAAAATTTTTAAATTTTTCCGCAAATTTTCAAGCACGAGTTTAGAGGCCTCTACTGTATTAGTATCATCTCGCTTTGATGCATATTTAAGATATAAGTCTACAAATGTCACTTTATTTAGCATATATATTTGCATGGTTTTACAATATGTCAACCTGTCCCTTCTTATATTTGTAGGCTTGTAATAATACGTAAATTTCGAAATAAATTAGATAACATATGGTATAACTTGGTATTAATATTTAAGTATGCAATGAATTATTAGTTTAAGAGAAAATGAAGAATTACTGCATCACTAAATTTATATTATATTATATATTAAAGTTGTTCTAATTAATACCCAAATTAGATATTTTATAATTTGATTGATTTCACAAAATAGTACCACCCCATATTCTCTTGAATCGAATATTGACAACAAATGACCTCATACACTCGAATACCCAAATTTATGTGTTCAAGTGCTCTATTTCTAAGCAAAAACTTATGTGAGACGATCTCACGGATCGTATTTTGTGAGACAGATCTCTTATTTGAGTCATTCATAAAAAAATATTACTTTTTATGCTAAGAGTATTACTTTTTACTGTGAATATCGGTATGGTTGACCGCACAGATAAAGATTCGTGAGACTGTCTCATAAGAGACATACTCTTTGTTCTAATACTTCTTATTTTAGATAATTTTGTATTTTGGTCTCACAAAAGAATACTTTTATTTTTTGAATTGAATTGAATCTTGACATTAAATATTCGAATAATCAATATATGTGTTTCAGTGCTCAAATGTTTCTAATACTCAATTTAGATACATTTGTACTTTAATCTCATTCTAATACTCAATTTAGATACATTTGTACTTTAATCTCATTCTTCCAAAACAATGCAACAATTTTTTTTTCTTTGCTCGAGTCATCCCACCAAAAATCCTATCATCTAGAAATAAATTTTGCTTCTCCAAAATCTTGCAAGCCCACAAAGCCGCGTTGCAGGGGCTGCTGCATGATTTCCATTTTGCACAAAACCCGAGTTCCCGATTCTTTTGTCCCTTCTATATAAAGCTGTCGGCAAAAGTGGGAGGGAGGAACAGTTAAAGAAAATGAAATAAAACGTGGGCTACATCTGTTAAACAAAATGAAATTTCGTGGAAGTTTCAGAAGACGCGTTTTATACGCGTCTTCACACTGACAGGGGCTCTATAAATAGAGCTCCCCCCTTCATTCTGAAATTATCCCTTCTTCGAGTTTTCTCTCATCTAATAGCATTTGAGTGCTTAGTTCTATAATATTTGTGTGATATTTGTTCTTTTGTATTAAGAGAGTGTGTGTTCTCTTTGGAAAAACAGTGAGTGAATTGTACACCACAAAATATCATAGTGAAAATTCTTTTCATCTTGCCCGTGGTTTTTACCCTAATAATTTTTAGGGGTTTTCCACGTAAATCTCAATGTCGAGTTTATTCTTTATTTTCGAGTTTTATTATCTCAAATTACCGCAAGTGGGACCAACAAGTGGTATCAGAGCCTGAATTAAAATTTCTTAAAATTCTGAGTATGCTCTGTGGTTGCAGCCTAGACCGATCTTCCACATCAGAAAAGATTTTTTGAGATTTTGTATTTAAGGCGGGATTATTTTGTCCAGTCTACTAAAATTGTTGTAGACATAATTGCAGGCAGGTACGATATAGCAAAGTTCAACGAAAGCAATTTTATGTTGTGGAAAATAAAGATACAAACAGTTTTAAGAAATGAGAATTGCTTGACGGCTATTGGAGATAGACCGGTGGAGATTACGGACGATGGAAAGTGGAATGAAATGAATAACAATGCTGTTGCAAATTTACAATTGGCTATAGCAGACGAAGTATTGTCAAGTATCTCTGAGATAAAAACAGCAAAAGTTATCTGGGATACTCCGACAAAAATGTACGAGGTCAAGTCGCTACACAACATGATTTTCCTAAAGAGAAGGCTTTATACTCTTCGGATGGCGGAATCCTCATCGATGACAGACCATATCAACACACTAAATACTCTATTTGCCCAACTCACTTCCATGAGGCATAAAATAGGGGAAAATGAACGTGCGGAACTTCTACTTCAAAGTCTACCAGATTCATATGATCAACTTATCATCAACATAATCAACAATATTCTTATGGGCTTTTTAAGATTCGACGATGTCTTAACTGCGGTTCTCGGAGAAGAAAGCCGGCGCAAGAATAAGGAAGATAGGTTGGTAACATCGAAGCAGGCAGAAGCTTTACCGATGACAAGAGGAAGATTTATGGACCGTGACTCTAGTGGGAGCCAAAGACGAGGTAGATCAAAGTCGAGAAGTAAGAAGACAAATATTTACTGCTTTAAATGTGGCGGTAAATGACACTTCAAGAAAGAGTGTATGAGTATCGAGAAGAATTCTCAAGGAAATGTGGCCAGTACTTCAGGCAGTGGTGAAATATTAGTCAGCGAAGTAGCAACTGTTGCAGAAGGCATACACAAATTTTGTGACACATGGATTATGGATTCAGGAGCGACGTGGCACATGACGTCTCGGAGAGAATGGTTTGATCATTATGAACCAGTCTCAGGAAGATCTGTATTCATGAGAAATGATTATGCCTTGAAAATCACTGGGGTCGGTACTATCAAAATTAAAATGTTTGATGGCACCATTCGCACCATACATGAGGTACGACATGTGAAAGGACTGACGAAAAGCTTTTGTCCTTGGGGCAATTGGATAACATCGGGTCGTATCGAGAACGGGTTCATGAAAATTGTGAAAGGAGCGCTTGTGGTTATGAAGGCGGAAAAAGTTGCTGCAAATCTGTATGTACTTTTTGGGAGAAACACACTAAGAGACGGAACTAGCTGTTGCATCAAATGGTTCAGGAGAAGAAGTAACAGTGTTATGTCATAGAAAACTCGGGTATAAGTCAGAACGAGGGTTGAAAATTCTCTCAGAACGGAACCTGTTGCCGGGACTTACAAAAGTGTCACTATCCTTTTGTGAGCATTGTGTTACCAGTAAACAACACAGATTAAAGTTTGGCACTTCTACTGCCAGGAGCAAAATCATATTGGAGCTGATTCATTCGAATGTTTGGCAATATCCCTAGGAGGAGCGAGATACTTTGTCTCGTTCATTGATGATTTCTCTAGGAGAGGTTGGGTGTATCCAATCAAGAAAAAATCAGATGTTTTCCAGATCTTCAAAGATTTCAAAGCGCGGGTTGAACTTGATTCTGAGAAGAAAATCAAGTGTCTGAGGACTGACAATGGAGGAGAATATACCAGTGACGAGTTTGATGTATTTTGTCAACATGAGGGCATCAAAAGACAATTCACGACGGCTTACACAACTCAACAGAAAGGAGTGGCGGAGCGGATGAACAGAACCTTGTTGGATAGAACAAGAGCTATGTTGAGGACCGCGGGTCTAGACAAGTCATTTTGGGCGGCAGCAGTCAAAACCGCTTGTTATATTATCAATCGTTCTCCTTCAGTGGCGATTGATCTGAAGACTCCGATGGAGATGTGGACTGGGAAGCCGACATATTATTCTCATTTGCATACATTTGGAAGTCTTGTGTACGTTCTGTACAATGAGAAAGAAAGATCGAAGTTGGATTCAAAATCCAGAAAATGTATCTTCTTGGGTTATGCTGATGGAATAAAAGGGTTTCGCTTGTGGGATCCTACTGTTCACAAGCTTCTCATCAGCAGGGATGTTATTTTCGAGGAAGATAAAGTAAAGGGAGACAAAGGCACACTGAATTCAGAAACTACTATATTTCAGGTGGAAAATAAGACGGACGAAGGTCAAGTTTCTTGTGAAGCAGTACCAGAGCACGAAGAACAAGAACATGTTGAGTCTGAAGTTTCCAATGTGAGGCAGTCAACTCGAGACAGAAGACCACCAGGTTGGCTTTCAGATTATGTCACTGAAAGCAATATTGCATATTGTCTATTATCAGAGGATGGTGAGCCATCGAGTTTCCACGAGGCTACTCAAAGCTCGGATGTATCCTTGTGGATGATAGCAATGCAAGAAGAATTGGAAGCATTAGACAGGAATCAAACTTGGGATCTTGTTACACTACCACGAGGAAGGAAAGCCATTGGAAACAGATGGGTCTATAAGATCAAGCGTGATGGCAATAACCAAGTGGAGTGGTATCGTGCTAGATTGGTGGTAAAAGGGTATGCTCAGAAAAAAGACATTGACTTCAATGAAATATTTTTTCATGTGGTTCGGCTTACAACATTCAGAGTGGTGCTGGCATTGTGTGCGGTGTTTGACCTACATCTAGAACAGCTAGATGTGAAAACAACATTTCTTCATGGAGATCTTGAAGAAGAAATTTATATGCTCCAGCCAGAAGGTTTTGCGGAAAAAAGCAGAGAGAACTTGGTTTGCAGGTTGAACAAATCTCTGTACGTTCTCAAACAGGCGCCGAGGTGTTGGTACAAGAGATTTGATTCCTATATCATAAGCCTTTGATACAACAGACTAAGTGCAGACCCTTGTACGTATTTCAAGAGGTCTGGTGATGATTATATCATTTTGCTGTTGTATGTGGACGACATGTTGGTAGAAGGCCACAACAAAGATCATGTCCAAGGATTGAAGGCACGGTTGGCTAAGGAATTTGATATGAAGGACTTGGGACCAGCAAACAAGATTCTAGGAATGCAAGTTCAACGAGACAGAAGTAACAGAAAGATTTGGCTATTCCAGAAAAATTATTTGATGAAAGTCTTGCAACGCTTCAACATGCAAGATAGTAAGCCAATTTCGACCCCTCTTCCTGTTAACTTCAAGTTATTTTTTAACTAAATTTTTTTCTTGATGTTTGGTTTTGTTTTTTGTTTGTTTGTTTGTTTTTTTTTCCCAATTGAGTGTTTCTTTGAGATTTTAGTTTGTTGTGAACTAGTTATGTTGTATGTCTCTGTATTGTTTGAATTACACATATTTGATGGCAAATATTTAGGTTTTAAGTGTGACAGTGAGTGTGTGGTTCATTTATTCCAATTGTGGGATGATTATCTGAAATTTTTTATAATTCTCAATTATAGTGATTTCATTTCCAATTTATATGATTCAGTATTGGATTATGTAACGACAGAAAATCAGTCCCTGTATATCACATGCATGCAAATTATTAAATTATCAAAATATTTTAATTAAATGATTTTGGATGCATGAATGATATATTTTGAGTGACTAAATGATCAATTGTGTAATTTTGCTCGATTGCATAATTTAAAGATTTTAAGGAGAATATCGGTGGTTGGACGGGGACAGAGGACCGGAGACGATTAAGATGTTAAAGATTTAAAAGCTAAATTTTTTTTTTTAGTTAAGAAAATATTTATTTTAAATAATTTAAGAAATTTAGCATTTTTAAGGTCAAATTTAAATTAATGGACCTAATTTATTGCTTAAAAACTAGGGTTGATTAAGTCCATTAATTAAGAAGCCTTTTTGTTTTTTTTAAATAACTAACCCTAATTAAGTCCATTAATTAAGAAGCCTTCAAGTTATCTTCCGAGATGTGTCCTAGCAGTGAAGCAGAAAGGATGGAGATGTCTCGAGTACCATACGCATCAGCAGTGTGAAGTTTGATGTTCGCCATGATCTGTACAAGACCTGACATTGCTCAAGCAGTGGGAGCAGTTAGTCGGTATATGGTGAATCCTGGAAGAGAGCATTGGAACACTGTTAAAAGGATTCTTAGATACATTAAGGGTACCTCGAATGCTGCATTATGTTATGGAAGATCAGATTTTACTCTCAGGGGCTATGTCGATTCAGATTATGCAGGTGATCCTGATAAGAGGCAATCTACTACTTGTTATGTGTTTACACTTGCAGGGGGAGCAGTAAGCTGGGTTTCAAAACTGCAGACAATTGTGGCGTTATCTACAACAGAGGCAGAATACATGGCAGCTACTCAAGCTTGCAAGGAGGTAATATGGATTAAAAGGTTATTGGAGGAGATCGGGCACAAACAAGATAATGTTCTTTTGTTTCGTGACAGTCAGAGTGCTTTGCACATCGCAAGGAATCCAGCCTTTCATTCCAGGACGAAACACATTGGAGTACAATTTCACTGTGTGTGGGAAGTAGTAGAAGAAGGAAGCGTGGATATGCAGAAAATCCATACGAAGGACAACATAGCTGATTTTCTGACCAAGCCAGTGAACACTGATAAGTTTGAGTGGTGTAGATTCTCAAGTGGTCTAACGGAAACGTAAGCAACAGAGAATGACAAGATTGAAAGGATGTGTGGAGATGTGTTTGATTCTCAATCAAATCTCCAAGTGGGAGAAATGTCGGCAAAAGTGGGAGGGGGGACCAGTCAAAGAAAATGAAATAAAACGTGGGCTGCATCTGTTGAACAAAATGAAATTTCGTGGAAATTTCAGAAGACGCGTATTATACGCGTCTTCACACTGGCAGGCACTCTATAAATAGAGCTCCCCCTTCATTCTGAAATTATCCCTTCTTCGAGTTTTCTCTTATCTAATAGCATTTGAGTGCTTAGTTCTATAATATTTGTGTGATGTTTGTTCTCCTGTATTAAGAGAGTGTGTGTTCTCTTTAGAAACACAGTGAGTGAGTTGTACACTACAAAATATTATATTGGAAATTCTTTTCATCTTACCCGTGGTTTTTACCATAATAATTTTTAAGGGTTTTCCACGTAAATATCGGTGTCGAATTTATTCTTTATTTTCGGGTTTTATTATCTCAAATTACTGCAAGTGCGAAAACAAAAGCAACCTTCTCGTGTATTTTTGGTTGGTTGCGTAAAAAAGTTCAATGTTTCTGAGCGATTTCCTGTAAATGGCTGCTTCAGCTTCCCCAGATAGAAACGTGAGCGATGGTGATGCTGAGGAGATAGATATGGAAGAGGAGTTAAAGAGAGTTCTTTTGGAGTACGGGACTGGACTCCTTAAACCCCGTGATTCTACTGAAGAGCTTCTAAAAAACATGATGTAAGCCCCAATTCGTTTTGTTAATTTGAATTAGAGTATCCCTGTATGCAAGCTTATATATTTCCTTACAAGATTTTCATTTAATGGCAATTACCAAGATTCATGCTTTTTGGGGATTTGTGATATAATCTTTATTGGTTATTTAGGGTTTATGTTTTTGGTTATGCTTGTAGATAATCAGGTGGTTTATTTTTGTTCATTTTTATTTAGCTTAAGTGTCATATTTTGAACCAATTAAACATTAATGTGTTGAGTGTCTCGATTATAAAGATTTCTGATTTTTGAATCATTGCTAGGAGACATGTACCCTTGTGGTGTGCGGAGATTGATTGTTATAATTTCTAGAATGGCAGACATTACCACATGTACAGCACGGTATGTGTATGAATTTCAATTTCATCTAAATATAAGGAAGTTCCACAATCTTGACTGAGAAATTGAGATACAAGCAGGTTTGTTTGTATGAAAGCGTGCTCTGCATTAGTCTTGGCTATTTGCAGAATTAGATTGGAATTAATGGATTTTATGTCAAGAAATAGATTCCGATGAGAATTATGGGACACTGGTAGTTTGACTTTTATTTTATCTGGTCCTGCTTGAAACATTGGGAATTAACTTAGTTTCGAACTCTGATTTTTTATTTACGCCATAGAAAATGGAGCATCTTCTGCAACACTTAAGACAAGGGTGCAAAGAGTTGGTTAATCCTTCACTTGAACCTGCCAAAAAAGCACCAATTTCCGACGACCTTCTAAGACATACTGAAGTGGATGTGAGGTTTACCGTTGCATCTGTCATCACTGAGATCATAAGAATAACAGCACCTGACGTGCCCTACAGAGAAGAGCAGATGAAGGTAACTCCAGACATGCCAAGATGCGCTTCTTATTTTTCACGGATCAATTTCTGCATTTTTTTAAAGTTTAGTCCAAAAATAGTTTGTTATTTCAACTTTATATGTATTGTAAAACTCACGCGTGATGGATCAAATCTTCCTTTTGTTTCATTTTCAGGATTATTTTCTGTTAGTTGATACTGCTTTCAAAGATTTGCCTTCCATTTCTGGACGTGCTAACTCAAAAGTGGTTTTGGTCCTGCAAACTATATCCCATTGCCAGATATGCATTTTGACGTTGGATTATGAGTTGCATGACATGGTTCATGAGACGTTTCACCTGTTTTTGAATGGAATACGGTGAGAGTTCCATCAGTTTTCATCCTTTGTTTTTTAATTTTCCTTTCTTCCAAATCCTAAGTATTCCTCACTACATTTGTTTATGTCTAATATTTAATATTTAACTACCATAAGCTTGGAGTACTTAGCTGGTCTTGAGCAGTTAAGCCTCATTGGACTGAATAAAATTTATAAGCCAAAAAGTTTGATGCCTTTTGGGTTAAAATTTATAGATTGCCTAATTGAAATGAAATCTAATATCTGGCTAATGTGAAATTTTGAGTTGCTTGAGTTGACCATCGAGATTCATTGATATAAGAAGATAGCAAATCGCTGTTAAACTCAGTTTCCAGACAACATTTTTTAATTTGGAGAATTCATTTTATGTATTTTATGTTAATTTCACTTATTGCATCTTGTGTAGATTGCACACCGGATCTTTGGTTTTTACATTATTACAGAGCCAATTATATTTTGGAGTCAGACTCAACTCCTATCCTATAATCCTTTGCATATATCTATACTAGTAGGGATTTGGTACATAGTGTCACCTCCTAATTATCTTCTAATCTACACTTTTATTATGTACAAGAAAGTTCTGTAATAGCATTTAATCTTTATTGGTTATCTGTAGTCATAACTACCAAATACTGACATTTTATTCTTTGCTAATTTTAGGCCCGACCACTCAGAATCAGTGTCGTAAAGCATGGAGGATGTTATGACTGTGATGATTCAAATTAATGTGGATTAAGATGAGTCATCAGTAGAGCTTGCCAAGATCCTTCTCGTTGCTCTGAAGAAAGAAAATGAAGTAGCTGATCTTAGTATTAAATTTTTTATGACATTAGTAATGTCTTTTGATCTTTCTAATTGTTTTCTTCAGAAAGTTTCACCACTTACCTCTCAATTGGCGAAGAAAGTGTTAGAGAAATGTGCTAATGACCTCAAAGACTACCTTCCAGAGGCTGTTAGGTGCATGGAGGTATCTGTTGAGGAGTATGATGATGTTGTTTCATCATTCCAAATTTCAACTCAAAGGTCCGACGTGGTGTGTCTCTCTCGTAATGACTTAGATTAAATGTTGATAAAAGATGTGTTAGACATCAATAAATATATTCCTGAATCAAATTTGATATCATTAAGATTGTAATACATCGTTGATATGATTTTTGTCGAGAAAACATTCGCCACCATGTTAATCCATAAATATTTTTTTTTATCTATATATGTTATTGAACTATTGATTGTATAAAAAAATAAATACTAGAAATTTTTAAGAGGTTTAGTCCTCCAGACATTGTGTTGTAGATGTAACTCTTCTTGGCCAAACCATGTAAATTTTCTATCATGTTGCATTCTCTTAATAACGTTTTCACTACTTTAAAATTCAATGAGATGGATTCTGTACTATGACTGGATTGAGAATTATGTATTCTAAGTTTTGATTTTGCTTTGGCCTTAAGCTTGAAATGACTTGTATGGCTAAGTTAGCAGTTAATTGACTTATTGTTATTTTTTATGCTTTTCTTGATTAATTCGAACCTTATAAATTATTGCTCACATGTTTCTAAAATTCTTGTGCTCCAGACTGGCATACACGGATGTTCCTGTTGAACCGTATTCTTGTGAAAAGATTCTCTTGAAAATTAATTAAATACAATTCCAATACAACCGGCAATCATACAAAAAAATGATCCTACAAGTGGTGGTGTTTTAGTGTGACATCCTTAGTTAAATATAAATTGCAAATGATAATTACTTTATTTCACTGAGTTAGTTTTACCACAAGGAAAGTAATTGTAAAAAGATTTCTATTCCAAATTCGTTCACACTAAGTGCCTTTGGAGCCCATAATCAAGTTTACATCCTGAGGCAGTGCTTGGGGTGTCCAATTTTCTCTTACTGGCAAACTCGGTTATTTTAGTCTTACCAAACTTCTTTTCGGGATTTTTTTTCTCTCCGTTCACTTGAAATTTATGATAGGAGTAATAGGCTATTTGGTTTCCTTTTGTTCATATTACATTGCAGCAAAAATCCTGCTCCATTGGAATCAATGAAGCAGGAATTAAGTGCAATTGTTTTCAAAGGTGGATGTTCTATCGCTTTTATGACCAAATAATATTTCGTGTTTTCCAGGATGCTGATGAGATGGGAGTCTAGCTTCTTCTCGTGGAGAGGTTGATCTTGCAGGAAATGGTGGATTATCCAATCTAGTGGAGAATGACACTGATAATCTGAAGGATCATGAAAATGTTGAGGAAAATCACGGGGCGTTGTCACGTATCACAGATTTCATCAGCAACCAAGTAGGTGTTTTTGATATACCTGCACCAGATGGTGATTGCGCTGATGTAATCGACCCTTCCGTAGATGATGGAAGTAAGACTCCTCTAAACAAGGGTAGTAGTGATGGGTGTTGTAACAGTTGTTGGGGGTCGGGAGCAATCAAGCTTATTTTTGGCCCCATCAGGCACTTCTTTTGCTCTGCTTATTCATTTGCAGATCCTTTGGCCTTTGTTATTGGTGGTCTTTGCTGCCTGTTTAGTTCTTTCTGTGTATTAAGTTCGCTTCCTATACTCATTGCATTAATTATTCAGCTAACGTCATAACCGATTTTTCTTTTCATTTGGTCTTAAATATGCCAAAATATTGGGAGAATATCATTTTTAATGAAACTTTAGGATATATGAGTGGACTTTTAATCCAATTAATTTCTCTATCTTTAAATTGTCTTGAGATTCCTCTTTGATCTTATTTGGTTCGTTCAACATTTGCACATTATGTTCATTTGCTCGTTATATATTTTAGTGATCCTCGATATTGATTGTATACGTAATTATTTACACAGTTAACAATGCAAAAGTAATGTCTTGTCATGTCTGATAACATTCCTGAACTACATTATTTAAATTCTTATCTTTTCTAATATGCTATTGCATCTCTCAGTTAATGATTATGTGGTCTTTGGAGGAGGGCATGCTGGCGTGCAACAAGAAATGGTAAGTTAAAGCCAAATGCCATTGCTGCCGTTGCTCCCACCTGGGCTGGTCCCCTTCCTATTGTGTTTGGTAAAGATTCAAGTATGGTGACGAGGTAGGCGATACCCTCAACATTCTTAGCAGATTAACCAAATTATGATAAGATTTCTTTTAATGAAGCATGGTCATGTTATGGTTAAGAATCAAATCTTTCATCGGTTGACAACATATTCAAAAAAATTTCGCTGAGAGTTCAAGTTTAGATGTGATCTCTAATTGAGTCGTTTTCTTGGAAAAAAACTGTAAGATGTGTTTATCTGTTGTTTGATGCTACACATATTGATTGTATGTAATCAACCTTGCCTCCCCACATCTTTTATTGCATTTAACCAACCTCGTCTTCCCCTCTATCTTGTGAATTTTCAGGTATGAGCTTCTTAGAGGGACCTTAAGGTCCTGCTGTGGGTTGGATGATGTACAATGTGCCTGTGAGTATATGAGAAGGCAATCAAATCTCAGTACAAGTCCCATGTACATGCAGATCCTGAAAATGTAACACCTAGTATTATTGAGAGCAGATATGAGCTAACGAAACAGAAAGGTGCTCGGTATGTGCCTGCTGCTTTCTTGACTGGGTTGCTTGATCCAGTAAATTCCAGGGAGGAGTTCATGGAACTATTTCCTGTGCTAGAAGGAAAGCTGCCTGTGCTAGTTATGTCCACATCACGCGCACCAAAGATATCAAAAGCCGAAATGGAAGCTCTTAGGGGAGCGAAAGGAGTAAGCAAATTTGTGGAAGTGCCTGGTGCTCTCCTTCCTCAAGAAGAGTATCCTACAGCTGTCACAGAAGAGCTATACTGGTTTTTAATCGAGACCTTTGAAGCTAAAGCTTAAGAAATTATTTGTACCGAGTGGCAGACAGCGAGATAAATGGTTTTCTCCTTTACTAGAGTCACGCAAGAGGGCAAGTCGAATTTCTTAACATCATATATATGTAATAGTTCTGTGAATCAAGATCATTGAATGCTATATTACTGATTAGTGCTCAAAGTCTTAAGGTTATTCCTTCCCTTGTTATATTTTATCCAAAATTTTGTTGATAATCATTTTGAACGAATTCGGGTTTGGCAATAAATTGTAACGGAAACCTGAAATCTGTCGTATTCAGACCATATGTTCCAGTCCATGATACGATATCAGCATTCTGGTTTGCAGTTGCCGTCAGAAATTTTGTTTTAGACAGTTTTCAGTACTTTCATGTGACGAATATCGTTTACATACAAGACATGACCTACTTTGTTTTTTCGTTTTGTACTGTACAAAGTCTGATTTCAATTTTCTTCTCAGCCCATGTATTTAACTTACGAGTAAAAGTTATCTTTGAATGTCATTGAGCTCTGGTATTGATGCTTTCATGAATTCAGCTATAAACTCATATGCTCAACCAGAGTTATTAAAGGTTCGAAGCACACTGACGTACACATACACTGCAGCCTTGGTTCAAGGCGCAACTCGACGCGCGTAACTTATGTGAGTACAGCGCATTTTAGAATTAGAAATTAGACGTGTTAAGAAAATTGTATCATATAAGATTTAGTATGTCATTCCCAAGTTATGGAACAGATATGACCAGCCATTCATTAGAGTATAAGCATTAAGAGTTACTATTACATTGATCTTTTCTTGAAAGTTAAAATACTCAAAACTGCTGTTAGGATAATCAGAGGCTCTTGGTAAACCCTATTATATTCTTCTTTGGATCTCTTGTGAGGTTCTCCTGCTTGAAACTTGAATGGAATAGTGTAGTTTCGTGGCTAGAATTTGATAATTCGGTTATCATTAAGCACGGCTCCTTCAGAATGAAATGATAAATTGAAATATAAAGATAACATAACTATTTTTTGACACTGATAATTGTAAAATTTGAGTCAAACGTGAGATGACGTAATCTAAACTTCACACTAAACGATATCTTCTCAATATTCTATAAACTTTAGTCATACAATGAAACTATAGTTATTTCACTTGTTTGTATATGTTGGAGTTGGATGTAACAATCGTTATTGTGGTCTTGCAAGCAAAATGTATTATTTGAGCTGTTATACGATCACAAATTTTAAATAATAGAAAGAGTTTGGTATTACAATTTTCCAAACTATATAAGAAACCAGAATTGATTTCCATCATCTAGTTCTTGGAGCTCGTTAATCATAAAAATAAAAATAAAAAATCAGCAAATATCAAGTATGAAATTGTGAGGTTACAATTCTAACAAGTGTGAATTTCCAATTAATCCCAAGTGTGAAACAATGTTTACAAAGTCATTACCAATGAGATTTTGAAACTTTGGGACCAAATGGAAAGCAGTCGATGGATTTTTCCACATAAAAGTCCTAATTCCAAATAATCATTCTTGAAATATTAATTTTTAAAAGTTCCAAACCAATAAAATTTTTGGCTGATAGCATTGTTGGTCGGTCATTTGGTATGCATATGTTTTTTCTCCAAATCTACTACACGTGTCTTCCCACCACTCATTCTCAAATGTGAAATAAGACCTTTATCACGTATTTCAATATTATACGAATGAAAATCTATAAGTGAATCAAATGTCATAACTTGTGGTAAATAGTGTAATTCTAAACATTCAGATGTCACGTTTCAATTACTCTCTTAACAAGATCAATTATCGTGTCTTAACACATATTAATAAAAAATAAAACTAAATAAATTTTAATTTGTTCTCTCGAACTTTGCTCGCTATAACCTTGGTTTCGCTGACATCCTTATCCAATCCATATTACGTACGTGTGAACTCTAATTCTTAGTTGTCTCAGTCAAGTTTGTGACCATTTGTTAATGAGACAAAAACATACACCATCGACTAGATCATCAGCGAGTGATTTATACAAAACATTATACGATTTAAAATTTTGACTTGTATCATTATTATTAATTAAATATTTTAGTAAATCAAGAACGATTTAGAATGTTGTTTATCTTGATTGAACTTTATACTAACATAAAAAAAGCATGTCGGGAAAATAAAAAATAAATAAAAATAAAGATCTTACACTTTGAATCAATTAATTGACGAGCATTAATTACTAGTGCCCACACATTTTTACTTTATCAAAATAACCTAACAGGATATAAGTCGTGCAAATAATATTGTATCTCAAATCTTGATTTACACATTCAACCTGTTTTCAAATTCTCAAATTAAGACCAAATCTAAATTGTATTTAATTTTATGTATTAGATAATATTTTTTCCCTTAACCTTTGTCGACAATTTTCATCAATCACTACGGCTAATATTTTGTCTTGTCTTGTTCATGATGAAGATGTGTGAAAGAAAAAAAAAAGATGTGTGAGAGTACGTGATATGCATTCAAATTTAAAAGGCGGCTAACAATCAATTTTCATATGTATAATATATATATAGATTTATATACAAAAATAAATCAATATCTATATATTTGAAGTCAAAAATATGTGTGAAACGGTTTCAAGAGTCGTATTTGTGAGACAGATCTCTTATTTGGGTCATCCATGAAAAAGTATTACTTTTTATGCTAAGAGTATTACTACCCGTCTCACGATCGATAAAGATTCGTGAGAACGTCTCATAAGAGACCAACTCATATTTGAATAATTTATTATTATTTTCGAGATTTTTTTGTAAGAATTAATGATGGGAAAAGCCCCACCAATTTTATAAAATGTTTCAAATTTTATAAATTAAAATAATTTCAAAAAATGGGAAAAAAATATTATTTAAAAATGATGTGTCAAGTCGAATACAGCTAATTTTAAACTTGGAGGATTTTGATTGGTTGGAGCCCCACAGCCACTGACCATTTCCTCGGTTTAATCATGCCCATCGTTCATTTTAAATATTCATATTTTAAATAATATTTAATTATTATGAATAATAAATATATATTTTTATATGATTTTGATGGTATAAACAGAAGTTTGACTTTTTTAAGAAATTTTAATTAAATAATTGAAAGTCCTTAAAAACGTCAAAAGTCAACACCGCATTCCCCGCAATGGGTCATCTTGTCTGAAGATCCACACGTGGCAAAGTGGTGCCATCCATCTTGCTATTTGTGGATATCTAATTTATAATTTTTTATTTTATTTTCTCGAGAAAATAATAAATATGATAATTTATTTTCACCTTAGGATCATGGAGAATCTTATCCAGCAATTTGTGATGTTGTTTGACAATTTAATAATAATAATAATATCTTTCACTCAAAATAAAAAATTTATGCATTTTACTTTTCCATAGTATTTTAATTTTTTACAAACCATTATTTCTTTTTTTTTTATGTCCTGTTTGTAGGTGTAAAAAATATCTATTAAAAGTGATAACAATATACGACAGTTACGTTATTATATAATTTAAAATATTTAGATTATATTATTAATATAAACTATATCTTTTAATAAAATGACAATCTTTTAGTTACAACCAAATGAGTTAAACGAATACGACACGGTATAATTTAATTTGATACCCTGGGAAGCGTCCGAGTTATCGGGTCATCATGGGAACTCGGGCTAGGGATGGATCGAAAAGATAAGGGAAACCGAGTTTAGGGCCGACCTAGGTGAAAGGAGTGCTCTTTTATAAGCCATCCATGTGTTGAAAACAACCAGATAAGCTGACCAGAAACAAGCCCGAGCTCTAAGATTAGCTCGACTATTATAAGAAGACTTAATGAATCAAGAACCATGTATGTGTCCTTACATCGAGATCACTCCCAAATACTTCGGAACATGTGTCAATCCTGGGCCTACAAGCATGGAGGACCATACTCTTAAATTCAGTTGTAATAGTGTCAGGGAGGCCTGGGCAACCAACTGCCATGAAGAGTGGTTGGGCACTGAAAATAAGATTATCATTGTCTTCTCTCCTATAAATAATCAAGTTTATTTAATTATAAAACATTCAATTCACTTAACATTTTTTCACGAACACTCAACATATACTCTCTACTACACTTTTCTTTGCGTAAACACTTGACTGACTTGAGCGTCAGACGTTCTTTGCTCTTAAAGATTGTAGATTCTTCAGCCCGGCTATCATCTTTCTAGTCTTTAGTGTGTCCGAGAAAGACCTACCCAACCCAGTAAATCGCCACCTAGCTAACCAAATTTACCCGACCATCATCATTGACGTCGTCTTTGGAAAATCATATATAAGACGTGGATACGATTTCCACCAGAAAATCAGTTCGGAGGGTTAATTGCCGGAGGGAGACAACGGACTCAGAGGTCTCCCAAGAGAATCCACCCCCTCAGCACACTTTCACATAGTCGGTGTTATTATTGGAGCTTCAGTATCCACCAAGGATACTAGTTCCAATAGTCCCAGGTTGTGATCATCGATTCAGTTCCATTGCAATAGTCTCATATCGTGATCTTTGATTCAATTCAATGTTTGGGACTAGTTTTCAAGAATAAATGAGTACATGACTTGTGATTAGTATTGCTTCATCAAATAGATGGTCAAACAGAGCGTACGATTCAGACACTCGATGATTAGATTTTGAGCTGTAGTTATGAGTTCAAATAGAGTTGGCAGGAAGTTTTACCATGATTATTATTTTCATATAACAATAGTTTTCACGTGACTATTGGTATAGCTCTTTTTGAGGCTCTTTATAACAGAAGATGTCGATCACATTTATGTTGGGATGAGTTTGGTGAAAAGTAATTTATTGAACCTGAAATTGTTCAAGAAATACATGACAAAGTTCAGTTGACTCGTCAGAGAATAAAACGTGCCCAGGATCGTCAAGTGAGTCATGCTAATAAACGTTGACGACATTTGAAATTTTAAATTGGAGTTTTCGTGTTTTTGAAGATATTCCCGTTTAGGGGTGTTTTTCGTTTTGGCATGAGAGGTATGCTATCAGCTCATTTCTTGGCCCTTATGAGACTGTTGAGCATATTGAGACTTGCACTTATCGAGTGGAGTTGCCACAGTCGTCGTCTGACATCCACTATGTATTTCATGTGTCTATGTTGCACAAGTATTATCCTAATCCATCTCATGTGATTCAGCCTGATGAGATTGAAGTTGATCCCGCTTAATTGTATATTGAGTCTCATGTATGAATTCTAGATTGCAAAGATAAAGCTCTTCTTATCAAAGTTATACCACTTGTTCGAGACATGAAGTAGAAAAATCAATTTGGGAGACAGAAGAAGAAGAGAGCACATTATCTGTACCTGTTTGATTTTTAGTATGAGTTTTTTGTGTATTTGCTTAATATGTACGATGTATGTGTGTAAAGAGAAATTTTGATGACGAAATTTGTTTAAGGGGTGGTGAAATGTGAGGTTCTTTAATTGATTATCTGGTAATTGGACATATTTAGAATAGTTATTGAGTTTTTAAATTAAAATAGTTATTTATGCCAAATAAATTTAGAAAATGCATTAAAATTTTGTATTTTAGAATATCGGATATTCAAAACGATATAAAATACATATAGAATAAATAACACATGAATGCAAAATAAATACAAAATCATTGGACACAAGTTACTATTATTGGTACTAAATATACACACATTTCCCTATTTAGTAAACAAAAGCAGAAAGGAAACCCTACCTTTCACCCCATTTCCCGTAGTGCAAACTCGTCACCCTGCAGTCGTCGTCATGATACCTCCAGCTGTGACGAAAAAGAGCAATGAACCTAGAAATTGAATCCCCAAGCCATTTCGCCCTATTCATGCTCTGAATTGAAGGAAAACCAGTCAACGAAGCTCTGTTCCAACTCTGTTTTTGCATGAGTTCTTCCATATGCTCTGATGAGTTTTTTACTTCGTTTTTTGTCGATTGTAATTTTTTGGAGAGGTTTAAGATCTTAGAAGGTTGTGTTAGAGTAGATGCCCTGTAAGCCAACAGTTGGTTAGGGAATTTATTGACTCGATTGTAATAAACAATCTTTATCTTAATATAATGTATTATTTTATGGTTTGTTATTTCTTTATCTGTATACCCAACATAGATAAAGACCTTGATTATACTTTAATACAAATGAATCGTACTTCAATGTTGAAACTCATTTGTAAACACTGTAAAATCTAAATTCGTTCCTAGTCGATTCAGCAGCCTAAAACATGGATAAAGATCGCTTGAGCTCGAGACGAGCATTTGTGATGTTGTGTACGACGTTTCTTGGTAAGGGCATAGAGATGTCCAAACATGCAGATGGGTAGTCATATGATAATTATACCGAACTGACCTCCCTAGGACTTTCCAAGTGGTTATCATTAATCGAAAGGATAAGTCCATGGTTGTGATTGTACACCATTAGTCCTTAAGACCCGAGACAACACTGAGACTCTACATGCTAGAGCTGTGCTTTGACTCGTTTACCGACTCCAAAAAGGTCATCAAATGGCGAGATTGGGTACAATTACGACACATATAGGAGCCAGTGCATTGTAGTGAGGAATTCACCGCTCACCTACGGGTGTGGATATCCTTTGTGATATGATGAAATAATAGTGCATAGAATATCTGGTCAGAGTATGAGATGTACATTAGGGAAGGAGTTCTTCAATTGTACATGCGATGCCACTATTTATTCTCAAAGATGTGTTACACAATTATCGAATTCTTATGTAACCCTCGATGAAGCAATGGTTGCAGATTCGATCGGGATATATGAGATGAAGAGACAGTAATATACGTTAATTATAATCGACTAGTTCTTGCAAGCATTATCAGTGATACCTAGGGAATCATGAGGCGATGCTACTAGACGTTCTTACAATGATTCGATTGGTTTAATCAGAGATATGATTTCTGGCATTCTTATAATCAATTGTTGGTACATAGAATAGGGCAAATTAGGGTAAGCCCGAATAAAAGATTGTGTCTTGAATCACAAAGAGTTGTAAACTCACGGCTAGCTGTATCTCTGAATCATTGAGGGTCACACAAGTACTTGATTATTTTGTCCTCGTTGAGATAATAAATTCAAGGAGTTGAATTTATATAAAACATTTAGATAATAAATTCAAGTGGCTGAATTTATGACTATTAAATTTTGGAGGTGATAAATTCAAGAAGTTAAATTTATAATTTAAATATTAAATTCAAAAGTTGAATTTATAAAGGATTTAAATAAAATGTAATGAGTGTATGTATTATAGGTTTGTAAGAGTACAAGACCAACATACAAATTATTAAGGTTCTTAATTGGACTTTAAAAGAATTAATTAATTAATTAAACTAGTTGGACTAGAATAATTAATTGATGAAGCCCATTAAGTATTTACTTTAATTGATAGGCCCTAAGCTTATATATATGTGTATTAGGTTTAGGGTTAAACACAATTAACCCATGCAATTTTTGAAACCCTAGCCTCCAAGCCAAGGGGATTTTCGAAAAATCATCTCCTCCCATTCTCCTTGTTTTTGGCCATCATCTCAACGTAAAATCCTTCTATACTTTTTAGTGCAAGTTGGAAGATGAACAAGTAATCTAGTCGTGGACCGGATTAGGAGATTGAAGAAAGAAAATTTGAAGAAAGTTCGTAGGGATATACAACAAGAGCTACGTCCATTTATACCGGAGTAGTTGGAGCCGAGTGAAAATTGTTCACTAAAAGTATCTACTAAACATCATATGAATGTTTTTTTATTAAAACCATACGAGTGCTCAAACAATAATTTTTAATGTCAAAATTTAAAAATTTTAAAACTTCCGCTACATTTGAACACGAGAAAACACGATTCACAACAGGTTGGTTAATGTTTCTTCTATTTCCAGCCGATTTTTCAAGCAACTCTTAGCTCCTTTCCGGTGTGATTCCAGCGAGTCTCCGACCAGCCACCACCGTGAGACTACCACTCTTCATTTAAGTTTCCATTCTTGGTAAATATATATTGACCTTAAATTTCCAGCACTTGTTCGAATATTCAAATTTCAGCCACCGCCACGAGAGTGCCAATGTTCGAATATTGTGAATTTTTGGAGTTCCAGCAACCGCCACGAGACTACCAGTGTTCGAATTTTTAAAATATTATGCGACTTGTGAACTTTTGGAGTTTCGAGACAAATTTAAGTAAATAATTCATCAAGTTGATATTTTGGGTAAAATAATTAGTAAATTTGAGATTTAGTTAAAATAACCCAACTTTGATTATTTTGGAATAATAATTGGATTGTTTTAGTTATTATTGATGTTTAGTGAATTTATTCTGGTTTGATGGAATATTTAAATCCTTATATACCAAAGTGATAAGTTTGGAATATTTTAGCATTTAATAGTGATTTTTGGAAATATTTTGGCTTATTTTCGTTATTTTTAGACATAGCAGATTCAAATTGTTTGTTGTTGAAAGTCAGTAAAGGTATGTTACGATTCGGTAACATACGACGGTAAATCATAAATATGTTTTGCTCGTATTTAAGTTTTTTATGTAATTTATGTGTTTTATGTGAATTATGTTATTTAAATGTTAGTATAGAGCATGATATTACGACATATATGTTGAGACATGTCGTTTTTGTTACCCGTTTCTCATATTGTATTATATTCCTGACACACGAGACTATTATTTCAGAATCATTTGCTGGCTTTCTAATCTTGTATATTTCTTTATGCATTTTCTTTATGATATGCACTTGAAATTTTGACATCATACATTGTTCGTTATTTTACCTTCTTGTTGTATCGTTATCAAATGTTGGAGGCCGAGTCGTGGATGCTTGTGTTAGCGTCCCGACTCGCAGGCTATTGTCGTGGATGTTTGTGTTAGTATCACGACGTTGTGACATGGCGGTTTAGTTACATGACGATGTAGCTCCCCTGCACGTTGTTGCTTGAGCGCTACCCCCGTTGTTATTGTATTGTTTATTGTCTCCTGCTACCACCTCATTATTGAGCCATGTTTCATGCATTGCTGAATTCATTTTATATATGTTTATGCATGATTTATGTTTATTGTTATTATTGTTCAACTGTTTCATACCAGAATCATAACCTCAGTTGTTTACTGAAGGGGCTATTATGGCTGCTGTTTGGGCACCTTGGTAGGTGATCACCCAATTAGTTTTGCAGCATCATGCAGATGATCCGTTGGTGAGTTCATGATTGAGGTTTGATTGTGTTGGTTGGTTAGTTTGGAGTCTCCCAGCTAATATATATGTTATATTTGAGTCTTGTTTAGTTTATGTCATGTTTTATAATCCGGAGAGATATACCATGTATCTGTATGATTATCTGGAGTTAAACTTGTATGTTTGTATTTAGTTTATGTTGTGTTGAGCCTTGCCGATTTTATTTGAACTTATATTTATGGATTGTTGGATTTTGTCTGGGCGACACTTGCATGTGAGTGTTTATGAATATTGTAGAGTCGTCCTCGAGTCATATTTATATTTATAAGTATTTAAAATTTTTGGTATGTCTTATTTACGGATAGGTCATGCCAAAAATTTTATAAGCACTGTAGTCCGTTTTAAAATATTTTAACTTATTTTAGTTTTAATAATCAATATTTTTTTATTATTAATTGTAATTATAATAATCTTCACAATAATATTTTTATTTTTGAGTCATACAAAACATATCAAAATTTGGTGTGATGGGAACATGTTACTTAATTTACTTTATTTTATTATAATTTAATATCGAATGTAAAATTATTTATTTATTTATTTAATCAATTAGAACCGGATTATTTGAATCCAACCGCATAAGAAATTTGTCCATTTATAATTACAAATCGGATTAACTTAATAAAGCCTTACCAATTAATTACCATGGCCCATAATTAGAAAATAAAAAAAATACCTTTTCAAAAATGGGCCCACGTAGGCTAAGGATGTGAAATGGAAGCTCTCCCATGCGCCATTTGCGTTTCAAATTAAATATGCTGCCACGTGTTGTACCATCCACCTCACATGTGGTACATCCGGCCAAAAGGGCCTACACCAGAAGAAATAATTCAATGAACTTATTTGGGCTAAAATATTTCATTTCACATAAATAGATGTATCGTTATACCGAAAATCAAATATTGTGTAAACAGAACTTAAGATTATGCTGGCAAATTATGTTGTACCATCCCTTCCCCACTCAAGAGAAATGGTCCCAACTATATCTATGAACATATATTGCAATGTTTCTTTGGTGATGAGCATTTCAGATATGATGTCAATTTTGAAACAAATGTATATTACTATACAAACATATGGCGACGATAATATAATTATATATTAAATCAATCGTTGTGTTTGATCACAAAAAAGTTACTGGTTTTTGTTGGTTTCACTTGCAGAATTTGAGATAATAAAATCCGAAAATAAAGAATAAACTGGACACCGAGATTTACATGGAAAACCCCTAAAAATTATTAGGGTAAAAACCACGGACAAGATGAAAAGAATTTCCACTATAATATTTTGTGGTGTACAACTCACTCACTGTGTTTCCAAAGAGAACACACTCTCTTAATACAGGAGAACAAAACACCTCACAAATATTATAGAACTAAGCACTCAAATGCTTATAAGATGAGATAAAACTCGAAGAAGGGATGATTTCAGAATAAAGAGGGAGCTCTATTTATAGAGCCTCTTGACCGTGTGAATACGCGTTAAAACCGCGTATTCAAACTTTCGCCAAATTTGACAATTACAATTCTTTGTCTGCCCATTCAAAGAAGTCTGCACCAGCCACCAACATTCACATTAAATGCAATTCTTATACCGACATTTCTCCCACTTGGAGATTTGATTGAAAATCAAACACATCTCCACACATCCTTTCAATCTTGCCATTCCCTGCTGCTTACGTTTCTGCTAGGCCGCTTGAGAATCTACACCACTCAAACTTATCAGTGTTTACTGGCTTGGTCAGAAAATCAGCTATGTTATCCTTCCTATGGATCTTCTGCATATTCACGCTTCCTTTCTCTACTACTTCTCGAACAAAGTGAAATTGAACTCCAATGTGTTTCGTCCTGGAATGAAAGGCTGGATTCCTTGCGATGTGCAAGGCACTCTGACTGTCACAAAACAAAGGAACATTATCTTATTTGTGTCTGATCTCCTCCAGTAACCTTTTAATCCATATTGCCTCCTTGCAACCTTGAGTAGCTGCCATGTATTCTGCCTCTGTTGTAGATAACGCCACAACTGTCTGCAGTTTTGAAATCCAGCTTACTGCTCCCCTCGCAAGTGTAAACACATAATCAGTAGTAGATTTCCTCTTATCAGGATCACCTGCATAATCTGAATCGACATAGCCCCTAGGTGTATAATCTGATCCTCCATAACATAATACAGCATTCGAGGTACCCTTAATGTATCTAAGGATCCTCTTAACAGTGTTCCAATGCTCTCGTCCAGGATTCGCCATATACCGACTAACTGCTCCCACTATTTGAGCAATGTCCGGTCTTGTACAGATCATGGCGAACATCAAACTTCCCACTGCTGATGCATATGGTACTCGAGACATCTCCATCCTCTCTACTTCACTGCTAGGACACATCTCGGAGGATAACTTGAAATTAACAGGAAGAGGGGGCGAAATTGGCTTACTATCTTGCATGTTGAAGCGTTGCAAGACTTTTCTTCAAATAATTTTTCTGGGAAAGCCAAATCTTTCTGTTACTTCTCTCTCGGTAAACTTGCATCCGTAGAATCTTGTTTGCTGGTCCCAAGTCCTTCATATCAAATTCCCTAGCCAACTGTGCCTTCAATCCTTGGACCTGATCTTTGTTGGGGCCTGCTACCAACATGTCGTCCACATACAACAGCAAAATGATATAACCACCACCAGACCTCTTGAAATACGTACAAGGGTCTGCACTCAGTCTGTTGTATCCAAGGCTCATGATATAAGAATCAAATCTCTTGTACCAACACCTCGACGCCTGTTTGAGACCGTACAGAGATTTGTTCAACCTGCAAACCAAGTTCTCTTTGCCTTTTTCCGCAAAACTTTCTGGCTGGAGCATATAGATTTCTTCTTCAAGATCTCCATGAAGAAATGCCGTTTTCACATCTAGCTGTTCTAGATGTAGGTCAAACACCGCACACAATGCCAACACCACTCTGACTGTTGTAAGCCGAACCACAAGAGAAAATATCTCATTGAAGTCAATGCCTTCTTTCTAAGCATATCCTTTTACCACCAATCTAGCACGATACCGCTCCACTTGGTTATTGCCATCACGCTTGATCTTACAGACCCATCTGTTTCCAATGGCTTTCCTGCCTCGTGGTAGTGTAACAAGATCCCAAGTTTTATTCCTGTCTAATGCCTCCAACTCTTCTTGCATTGCTATCATCCACAAGGATACATCCGAGCTTTGAGTAGCCTCGTGGAAACTCGATGGCTCACCATCCTCTGATAATAGACAATATGCAATATTTCTTTCAGTAACATAATCTTAAAGCCAACCTGGTGGTCTTCTGTCTCGAGTTGACTGCCTCACATTGGAAACTTCAGACTCAACATGTTCTTGTTCTTCGTGCTCTGGTACTGCTTCACAAGAAACTTGACCTTCGCCCGTTTTATTTTCCACCTGAAATATAGTAGTTTCTGAATTCAGTGTGCCTTTGTCTCCGTTTACTTTATCTTCCTCGAAGATAACATCCCTGCTGATGACAAGTTTGTGAACAGTAGGATCCCAAAAGCGAAACACCTTTACTCCATCAGCATAACCCAAGAAGATACATTTTCTGGATTTCGAATCCAATTTTGATCTTTCTTGCTCATTGTACAGAACGTACACAGGACTTCCAAATGTATGCAAATGAGAATAATCCGTCGGCTTCCCAGTCCACATCTCCATCGGAGTCTTCAGATCAATCGCCACTGAAGGAGAACGCTTGATAATATAACAAGCGGTTCTAACTGCTTCTGTCCAAAATGACTTTTCCAGACCTGCAGTCCTCAACATAGCTCTTGTTCTGTCCAACAAGGTCCTGTTCATCCGCTCCGCCACTCCATTCTGTTGAGGTGTGTAAGCCATCGTGAACTGTCTTTTGATGCCCTCATGTTGACAAAATGCATCAAACTCGTCACTGGTATATTCTCCTCCATTGTCAGTCCTTAGACACTTGATTTTCTTTTCTGAATCAAGTTCAACCCGCGCTTTGAAATCTTTGAAGATCTGGAAAACATCTGATTTCTTCTTGATTGGATACACCCAACATCTCCTAGGGAAATCATCAATGAACGAGACAAAGTATCTCGCTCCTCCTAGGGATACAACCGGTGCTTGCCAAACATCCGAATAAATCAGCTCCAATATGATTTTGCTCCTGGCAATAGAAGTGCCAAACTTTAATCTGTGTTATTTACTGGTAACACAATACTCACAAAAGGGGAGTGACACTTTCGTAAGTCCTGGCAGCAGCTTCCGTTCTGAGAGAATTTTCAACCCCCGTTCTGACATATGCCCGAGCTTTCTATGCCATAACACTGTTAATTCTTCTACTGAACCATTTGATGCAACAGCTAGTTCTGCCTCCTTGTGTGTTTCTCCCAAAAGTACATACAGATTTGCAGCAATCTTTTCCGCCTTCATAACCACAAGCGCGCCTTTCACAATTTTCATGATCCCATTCTCGATACGAGTTTTGCACCCGATGTCATCAAATTGCCCCAAGGACAAAAGATTTTTCGTCAGCCCTTTCACATGTCGTACCTCCTATATGGTGCGAATGGTGCCATCAAACATTTTAATTTTGATAGTACCGACCCCAGCGATTTTCAAGGCATGATCATTTCCCATGAATACAGATCCTCCTGAGACTGGTTCATAATGATCAAACCATTCTCTCCGAGACGTCATGTGCCACGTCGCTCCTGAATCCATAATCCATGTGTCACAAAATTTGTGTCTGCCTTCTGCAACTGTTGTCGCTTCGCTGATTAAAATTTCACCACTGCCTGAAGTACTGGCCACATTTCCTTGAGAACTCTTGTCGATACCCGAACACTCTTTCTTGAAGTGCCCTTTACTGCCACATTTGAAGCAGTAAATATTTTTCTTCTTACTTCTTGACTTTGATCTACCCCGTCTTTGGCTCTCACTGGAGTCACGGTCCATAAATCTTCCTCTTATCATCGGTAAAGCCTCCGCCTGCTTCGACGTTACCAACCTATCTTCCTTATTCTTGCGCCGGCTTTCTTCTCCGAGAACCGCAGTTAAGACATCGTCGAATCTTAGAAAGCCCATAAGAATATTGTTGGTTATGTTGATGATAAGTTGATCATATGAATCTGGTAGACTTTGAATTAGAAGATCTGCACGTTCATTTTCCCCTATTTTATGCCCCATGGAAGTGAGTTGAGCAAATAGAGTATTTAGTGTGTTGATATGGTCGGTCATCGATGAGGATTTCGTCATCCGAAGAGTATAAAGTCTTCTCTTTAGGAAAATCTTGTTGTGTAGGGACTTGAACTCATACATCTTTGTCAGAGTATCCCAGATAACTTTGGCTGTTTTTATCTCAGAGATACTTGACAATACTTCGTCTACTATAGCCAAGTGTAAATTGGCAATAGCGTTGTCATTCATCTCATTCCACTTTCCATCATCCGTAATCTCCACCGGTCTATCTCCAATAGCCGCCAAGAAATTCTCATTTCTTAAAACTGCTTGTATCTTTATTTTCCACAGCATAAAATTGCTTCCGTTGAACTTTGCTATCTCGTACCTTTCCGCCATTATATCTACAACAATTTTAGTAGACTGGACAAAATAATCCTGCCTTAAATAAAAAATCTCAAAAAATCTTTTCTGATGTGGAAGATCAGTCTAGGCTGCAACCACATAGCATACTCAGAATTTTAAGAAATTTTAAACCAAGGCTCTGATACCACTTGTTGGTCCCACTTGCGGAATTTGAGATAATAAAACTCGAAAATAAAGAATAAACTGGACACCGAGATTTACGTGGAAAACCCCTAAAAATTATTAGGGTAAAAACCACGGGCAAGATGAAAAGAATTTCCACCATAATATTTTGTGGTGTACAACTCACTCACTGTGTTTCCAAAGAGAACACACTCCCTTAATACAGGAGAACAAAACACTTCACAAATATTATAGAACTAAGCACTCAAATGCTTATAAGATGAGAGAAAACTCGAAGAAGGGATGATTTCAGAATGAAGGAGGGAGCTCTATTTATAGAGCCTCTTGACCGTGTGAATACGCGTTAAAAACGCGTATTCAAACTTTCGCCAAATTTGACAATTACAATTCTTTGTCTGTCCATTCAAAGAAGTCTGCACCAGCCACCAACATTCACATTAAATGCAATTCTTATACCGACAGTTTTGGTCACGCTTATGTTGGGTCTGTATCCAAAACATGACACAATGATCAATGATAATAAAGATGGTTTTCAATACGAACATAATAAGATAAGAGTTATATGAGACAAAATGTTACGTGCATGGAAGTTACCTCTTGAATTTGGAGGAAAAATCAGTGTTAAAATCATGAGAGTCTTCTTCTTGGTCTATATCTATGGGTCATCTCTAGATCTTGATGTTGGTAAATCGATGATTTGAATAGAGATAGATTCTCAAATAGAGGTTACCGTAATTAATACCCAGCTCGCATCGCATTATAAAGATTTTGAGATAATTATTATTGTTCAATAAGAACGGATATGATGAATTTGTCGATAATGGATCCTGCTATACATAGTCGCATTAGCACGAGCTTGGTTCTAAGGCGCGACAACAGCTGTTTGTGTGAGAGTTGTAGCATATGGATCGACGAGATCATGTGTTGGTGATGTTTTAATCAAGTGCATGCCTTGCCTCGTGGGGATTCTATGATAACAAGTCGCGCGATTTGGCAACAAAAATAGAATAGTTAGAAATGAGGCTTAAATGTCGGGAAAAATTACAATTTTAATCATATATATTTCTTATTTATAATTTTTGTTTTTTATATTGTTAAAATTCATAATCATCTATGTTTCTTATTTGGAATTTTTGTTTTTCTATATAGTCAATTTTCTACCTCAGTACTATATATTTTCAATATGTGTCAATTTTCGTATTTTTCCCTAAAGAATTATTGTCACAACATACAATCCAGTGTCATGTCGTCAATACACAACAACGACATATGAATGTCATGTCCGAAAAATGACTAAAATTATAAAAAAAAAAAAAAAACAAAAAGCAAAAAAAGGATGACAAACTGAAACTGAAATTTAATAACATATATGATTAAAATTTCAAATAAACAAACATACAACATCAAAATTACAATATTTTTCCCTAATTTTTTATTTATTTTAAAAATACTTATTTATTAGAGATGAATGTCCCATGTTCATGCCTTGTTGGTCCTATCCCTTCAACCTTGAAGCGCAATCATACGATCTTTTGAAAAATGCTACTCGAGAATATTAATGCTATTGATTAGGGTAGCAAAGCTACAAGTCATGGTTGATGTAAGAATTCTAGTAGATGTGATTAGGACGGCATAACTTGAGCAATTATGCATGAGTACTGACAACGTCAGCAAAATATTATGTAAATGTAAAGTTATAAATATATGGGTGTAATATCATATAAAGAATCAAAATCAAATAGTGTCTCAACTTGCTATTAAAATCTGGCGGCCTTTGCCTTTTATGTTTACGAATCACTGAGATACACGCGTTGCTTATACATACGTAATGCATCCAAAAGGGTGATTCTTCTATATCTTGATCTAGAAACACCAAAAAAAAAAAAAAAATTAAATTAGGCTTTTTAACTTTGAAAAATTCAAGCCCTTTTCAGAAATTTCATGGAATAAAATTATAATATAAATCTAAAGTTAAAAAACTTTGAATCTAGATATACTCTATCGAAAATGTCACGTCCCGAGCCCGGGCTCGTGCCTGCATGACTGTACAATGGGTCCTATTGCAACTATTTCGTATTCGTCCCCGCTTTACGAAAATGATTAACCCAAGTTGTTATACAAGTCTATTATAGCTCATTATAAATTCATTTTAAATTTTTACCATGTGGGACAAGAGGTATCACAATCACCCTCACTTCAGAACGCGATGTCCTCATCACAGTGTGACCCCTCGATCCACCAGCGTCGAGAATATAGAGGTGACTCCTATTCAAGAGGCGGCTCCCGTCATGTAGGACTTTGCCTAATAGGTTCAAAAGGCGGCTCTCATACATGTAGCAATTTGCGCCACATAGCACTTATTTCCCGGTGTTCTTAGCCGGTGACCGTCTCTGATACCATTCTATCTCGTCTCGAGCCCGGGCTCGTGCCTGTATGACTGCACAATGGGACTATATAGTAATTATTTCGTATTCGTCATTGATTCACGAAAATGATTTGAAAGGAATATTTTATTCCTTTATTATTTTGATAAATTGATATTATCAATTTATGATTTTGCCTTTCTAGATTATTGCTTGATTTATTTCTAGATTATGATATTGTGTTTGATTTGTTTCTAGATTATGAGATTGGGCTTGATTTATTTATAGAGAATAATATCTTGCTTGATTTATCTCTAGATATTTAAGAATTGTTTTTAATATGATTTTTATCTCTAAGATATTGTATCTTTGTTTAAAAGAGTTTTATATCTAATTAAAATATTATTTCTATATTTTCTAGGATTCTTCTATGGGATAACTTTGAGGTCAAGCCATGGATATAAGTATGCATAGCCTTACAGCCGTATAGTGGTGGCAGAGAGAGAGAGAGAATAGGGTTGTAGAGAGAAAGTTGGACAAAGACCTTTTCATTGAGAAGAAAATCACAAGAAGTCCAACATATATTTGCTCTGCAATTTTTATGTGATCGGTGATCACTTTTGTAGGAGATTTTCGTGTGAGCCTTTTGGTTTGACTCTTTCGTGAGGTCGGCAGAGGAGCGCATACATAGAAGAAAAATACAAGAGCTGAGTCTATTTTGATGAGACGTTTTTGTGTGATCGGGTGATCACTTTGCAGCGCAGGAAAGTTGCTGGATTTTTCTGAACACACATAGAGTTCGGATATTGAAGATTTTTGTGTGAAGAATTTGGGTGATTGATTCACAGATTCACTGTGTTGCCGATTGGTGTTGCCAACACTTGAAGAACAACACTGACGCAGAGTGTTGATCGAAGAGTGGTTTCGTTTGGTTTTAAGCAACACATTTTTATTTTATGCATCTAGATTTGATTTGGGTTTTTGATGCATATTTTAATTCCTTAGAGTGTCAAGGAATTTGATTTTGTTATTTTCACTAGTATTGTTTTGGTGTAAACGATTTACATATTTTCTAGTGAATTTTTTGCCATGAGGCATCGCACAAGTATTCGTACTTGTGCATAATTTAAAACTGGTGTTTATTTATTAAAATTATATTTGTGTGTTAATAATTAATTTCCGCTGCCGTGTTGTGTGTCGTGTTGACAACACCGAGCACAACACTAACTTCTGATACACACAATATATGTTTATTTCCTGTACAACGTCCCTTACAAGTGGTATCAGAGCCAACGCTTGATACACTAAGTGATTGATTCTGGTTTATTGTTGTTTTTGCAGGAAATATAACAAAAGCTCAATGGATGTATTGGCTTCAAGTGCTGTTTTTAGACCACTGGTCTTGGATGGATCGAATGCAAATGAACGTGCTAACAGACTTCGTAAGAACAAAGGCATGGCAATTTTCTTGAGTGATGACGACTCAGAAGAAGATCCGGAATCTTGTAAAGGAGAAGAGCACTCTTTCCTGTCTGCTGTTTTGAAGGAAAAATGCTGGCTGCAAGTCAACCCGCACGGTGTTGCCGCAGGTGTTGCAACACCAGGCCGCAACACCACTTCAAAATCCTTGTGTCCCAATGCTAAATCTCACAATGACTCAGGTAATCATAAAATCCATGATACTGATTCTGATGACCTCACTTTTGAAAGTGTGCAGGCTATGTATGAAGAGTTGTACGAAGATTGGCTCAAAAGAAATAAAACAAATTCAATCCTCTCTAAGGAGAATACTGATCTGAAAGAATGTGTGTCTCGACTTGAAGTTATGCTTAACAAGAAGGATCTTGAGCTTTGTAGAGTTAAGGATGATCTTGAGAAGGCCTCAAAAACTCTTGAAAAATTTAACTCAAGTTCAACAAAACTTGACTCGATGTTAATGATGGGAAAAGATAACAGAGCTAGTCTTGGATATGTTGAAAGTGTATATGAACATGGTGAATCTTCCAACTCCGGATCAATATCAACTGTGTTTGTAAAGGAAAGTGAAGACAATTATGTCTCTTTAATGGTGAACCCTCCTACGAAGACTCTGTCAATCTCAAAGCTAGCGTCGGAACAAAGGCCGAAACAAAATAGAGCTTCTCCCTCTCCTTTGAAAGTTGATCCTCCGGTGAAAATGTCACAAACCAAGAAATCATGGTCAACTTCTGAACCAAAGCACAGAAAGCGACATTTTATCTGTCATTACTGCCATAAGCCTGGGCACATCAGACCCTTCTGCTACAAACTCAGAGACGACTACCTGAATTGGCAATCAAATCAGGTGTTGCACACGGTCTTACACAACACCATGCGCAACACCGCAGTCACGAAAACTACCACAAGAAAAATATGGGTACCTAAAACTGTTATTCGATGCAATGTCATTTATACTTCTTTAAAAACTAACATTGCAGGTGCATGGTACTTCGACAGTGGGTGCTCACGCCACATGATCGGATCAAAAGAACACCTCACGGATTATGTTGAAGTAAAAAGTGGGCGTGTAACCTATGGTGGTGGTGCCAAAGGGAGAATTATAGGCAAAGGAACCCTGAACGTTGATGGGCTTCCTGAACTTCACAATGTTCTACATTTGAAGGACTTAATTCGAACTTAATAAGCATAAGTCAACTTTGCGATGATAATTTACATGTTAGATTCAACAAAAATAATTGTGAAGTTTTTAATAATGCCAATGTTTGTGTTATGTCAGGTACTCGGTCTGCTGACAATTGCTTTCTTTTGGGAGAAGGTGATGAGTGTCGAAGTGTCAAGGTAAATGATTTGGACCTATGGCATCAAAAACTGGGACACGTGAGTATCAATACCTTGAAGAATCTGCGTAAGTTTGATGCTGTGAGAGGTATGCCCAATTTAAATTTAGGTGTTGTGTATGTCTGTGGTCCATGTCAGAAAGGTAAACAAACCCGTGTTGCGCACCCGCTGTTGCAACACTTTGGGACAACACAGTGCCTTGAACTTTTACATATGGATATAATGGGTCCAATGGATGTTGAGAGCTTGGGTGGTAAGAAATATTCATTTGTTTGTGTTGATGATTTTTCACGTTTTACTTGGGTAAGTTTTCTTAGAGAAAAATCTGATACTTTTGATATTTTTAAGAAATTGCATGCTAGGATAACAAATTTGTATAATGTGAGGGTGGTCAAGATAAGAACCGATCATGGTAAAGAGTTTGAAAATTCACATTTTACTTATTTGTGTGACAAGAAAGGTATCATTCATGAATTTTTAGCTCCAAAGACCCCTCAACAAAACGGCATAGCTGAGAGGAAAAATAGAACCCTTCTAGAAATGGCTCGAGTCATGCTAAGTTCCAAGAATGTGTCAAAACGTTTTTGGGCCGAAGCTCTAAATACGGCATGTCACATTTCCAACCGTGTATATTTAAGGAGTGGTTCTACAATGACCTCATATGAAATCTTAATGGGAAGAAAACCAAACCTTAAATACTTTCATATCTTTGGTTGTATTTGTTATGTTTTAAATGATCGTGATCATCGTGCAAAATTTGACTCCAAAAGTGATAAATGTCTATTTCTCGGATATTCAATGAATAGTCGGGCTTACCGTGTTTTTAATTTGAGAACTAGAACAACTATTGAGTCAATTAATGTGGTGTTTGATGATTTTGCAGATCTAACAGGAAAAACCAATGAGGATGATACTGAAGGACTGCTGGATATAAGTGAGCCACTGACCAGTACTTGTGTTGAGCCTGGTGTTGAGTCCAGTGAGGCAACACCAAGCACAACACCGCCTCTGAACCGAACAGAAACTGTGGATAATGATAACGATGAAGATGATGTGGTGATCAATTGTGAAAAAGAAATTCCCAACAAGATTCAGAAAAATCACCCATCATCACAAATCATTGGTGAAGTACATGAAGGTGTGCAAACTAGGAAAAAGGAGAAGGTCGACTACCGAAAGATGATTGGGCTAGTGTGCATGAGCTCCGAGTACTCCCAGGTAAGTCACTCTTGTTTTGTGTCTCACATTGAACCTAAGAACATTAACGATGCACTAAAAGACGAATTTTGGGTCAATGCAATGCATGAATAACTTGAACAATTTGTGCGCAATGATATATGAGATTTAGTTCCTAGACCTTCGAATACCAATGTTATTGGAACAAAATGGATTTTCAAAAATAAAACAGATGAATCTGGTAACATTGTTCGAAACAAGGCTCGGTTGGTAGCTCAAGGGTATACGCAGGTTGAGGGGGTGGATTGTGATGAAACCTTCGCTCCTGTAGCCCGAATTGAGTCAGTCCGACAGTTGCTTGCCATAGCTTGCCATATGCGCATTAAGTTGTATCAAATGGACGTAAAAAGTGCTTTTTTGAATGGAATTTTGAATGAGAAAGTATATGTAAGTCAACCTAAAGGATTTGAAGATCCTCATCACATGGAGCATGTCTACAAGCTGAAGAAGGCTCTATATGGACTGAAACAGGCTCCACGAGCATGGTATGGTAGGTTGGCTGATTATTTGATCAACTTGGGCTTTAAACGAGGTAAGGTTGATAAAACCCTCTTTTTTCAAAAATTGAAGCATGATATTTTGAATTGCCAAGTTTATGTAGATGACATTATCTTTGGTGCTTCATCACAAAAACTTGTTGATAACTTTGTTGAATGCATGTCATCACAATTTGAAATGAGCATGGTAGGAGAGTTGAATTTCTTCCTTGAATTGCAAGTTAAACAATTGCATGATGGTATATTTTTTTGTCAATCCAAGTATGCTAAGAATCTGGTTAAAAAGTTCTTAAATGATAATTCTAAGCATATAAATACTCCTATGGGGTCAAGTGAAAAAATGTCTAAAGATGATGTTGCCGACGGTGTTGACAACACCATGTACCGCAGCATCATCGGTAGCCTTTTGTACTTAACTGCTACTCGCCCCGATATCATGTTCAGTGTATGTTTATGTGCTAGGTACCAAGCAAATCCAAAAATATCACACCTAAAAGCTGTGAAACGCATTCTTAGATACATTGCAGGTACACACAAGAAACAAATACAAACTTGGTAGGATTTTCTGATGCAGACTGGGCCGGAGACTTAGATGATAGGAAAAGCACATCGGGTGGGTGTTTTTACCTAGGGAATAACCTTGTGTCGTGGTATAGTAAGAAACAAAATTGTGTATCCCTATCCACTGCTGAGTCTGAGTATGTAGCAGCTGCTAGTTGTTGCTCACAACTTGTTTGGATGAATCAAATGATTGAGGATTATGGTTTTCACAGCGACATCATGATGGTATATTGTGATAACTCCAGTGCTATAGATATTTCTAAGAATCATGTTCAACACTCTCGAACATAACACATAGACATAAGACATCACTTTATTCGAGATTTGGTTGAAAAAGGCATAATTCGACTGGAATTTGTTAGGACTGAAAACCAGCTGGCTGATATATTCACGAAACCTTTGAACTTTGAGAGATTTTCCAATCTTCGGAAGTCTCTCAGCATGTGCGTACAATAATCACACACACATGTTGTCATTGGTGTTGCCAACACCGATGACAACACCATTTTTGCATGTCTATTTTTAGGATGTTAGGCATACTGCATAATAATAATCATCTTATTTATTTGTGTAAAGTCTGAACAGTGAAGGCAATTTCTGAAAGGTACTCTCTGAGTGTTCCTACTTCCGATCAAATGTTGAGGAGAATATTATGTTCAATCCAAGGCATCGAGTAGTTGAGGATGTTCATGGAAATCGTGATCTTGTCCAATGTGAAAAAGTGACTTGGAAAATGTGAGCATAAGGAGAAAAACAGAACAGAGGTAAATAAAAAAATTAGAAGAAAATGGAAAAAGCTACCTAGAGGAGTCCATTGAAGACTGTTCTTCTAGTGTGGGAGCTACCACTTCTAAGTAAAAATAGCAATGAAAAAAGCTACCTAGGGGAGTCCATTGAAGACCGTTCTTCTAGTGTGGGAGCTATCATTTCTGAATCAAAAGAAAATTTTATGGAAGTTTGAATAAAACTCAGCGGTGTTGCCAAGAGGTGTTGTCAACACCAAGTTCAGACAAATCACAATTTATATACTGCCTGACATTTCGGTAATTCATCATATTGGAGGCATATTTAGGACATGCATATTGATTTTTGCTTCGTGAATTCATCATGTGCAGTGACATATCAGTTTTGACCTATGATAGTTGATAAAAACCTTGACTACCTAGATTTTGAATTTAAGTGTCTACTTGTGTCAGTGAGTTATAATCGACGTGGGTTTCACTGGATATTCTTTTGAAATCGTCGTAACACGAAGTTGAATCAATTTTACTGTTTGATTTTTGGAAAGAACCATAATTAGTGTTTTGGGTAAATTTCGGAAATATTACCTTTACCGTGTGGATTTTTCGGAGATGAAGGATTGCATCGGTGTATTTTATCTGTTAGAGTAAGAGTATATATGTTTTGTTGCTGTTAAATCTCTGATAATTACTCTTGCTTGTTCTTATTTACTCTTGCAATCTTTCCTTGCTCTCGTGATTTCTTTATGCGTTTTTGTGTGCAACTCCTGATGAACCTTTATAATTTGCTCTCACGTTCTGCAGGTGGCTGAAGATACTGCTGATGTTGAGTCCGATGTTGTCAACACCGCTGACAACACTGACTCTTTTTATTATGCTGCCCAAATTGAGTTTGTTCTACGACAGATTCAAAAGGTCAAAGAACATGTGGCTGAGTAGATGATGTTTTTGGAATTTGGCTTACATTCTGGTCAAAAAGGGGGAGTGTGAGGACCAAAAATGCAAAGGAATGATGCTGAAGCATCTGGAGTTGCTGGGATTGAATGAATACTTAAACTCTGTCTTTAATGTTGTTTTTGTGTTGCTCTCATATCTATTTGCGTCATTAATGAATTTCTCCTTCGTATGTCTTCTTATATTTTCAGGTGTTCTAACGATGGTGTTGACAACACTGTCAACAACACCAGTGCTCTAGCATGTTCTATTCAGGGGGAGATGAACTTTGACTCAGGGGGAGACACTCTTTAACTCAGGGGGAGCTTAACTGATTGAGATGCTTGCCAAGATTATCATTTTTGGATGTTTTGTCCAGAAAGGCAAAAAGGGGGAGATTGAAAGGAATATTTTATTCCTTTATTATTTTGATAAATTGATATTATCAATTTATGATTTTGCCTTTCTAGATTATTGCTTGATTTATTTCTAGATTATGAGATTGTGTTTGATTTGTTTCTAGATTATGAGATTGTGCTTGATTTATTTCTAGAGAATAATATCTTGCTTGATTTATCTCTAGATATTATAAGAATTGTTTTTAATATGATTTTTATCTCTAAGATATTGTATCTTTGTTTAAAAGAGTTTTATATCTAATTAAAATCTTGTTTCTATATTTTCTAGGATTCTTCTATGGGATAACTTTGAGGTCAAGCCATGGATATAAGTATGCATAGCCTTACAGCCGTATAGTGGTGGCAGAGAGAGAGAGAGATAATAGGGTTGTAGAGAGAAAGTTGGACAAAGACCTTTTCATTGAGAAGAAAATCACAAGAAGTCCAACATATATTTGCTCTGCAATTTTTATGTGATCGGTGATCACTTTTGTAGGAGCTTTTCGTGTGAGCATTTTGGTTTGACTCTTTCGTGAGGTCGGCAGAGGAGCGCATACATAGAAAAAAAATACATGAGCCGAGTCTATTTTGATGAGACGTTTTTGTGTGATCGGGTGATCACTTTGCAGCGCAGGAAAGTTGCTGGATTTTTCTGAACACACATAGAGTTCGGATATTGAAGATTTTCGTGTGAAGAATTTGGGTGATTGATTCACAGATTCACTGTGTTGCCGATTGGTGTTGCCAATACTTGAAGAATAACACTGACGCAGAGTGTTGATCGAAGAGTGGTTTCGTTTGGTTTTAAGCAACACATTTTTATTTTATGCATCTAAATTTGATTTGGGTTTTTGATGCATATTTTAATTCCTTAGAGTGTCAAGGAATTTGATTTTGTTATTTTCACTAGTATTGTTTTGGTGTAAACGATTTACATATTTTCTAGTGAATTTTTTGTCATGAGACATCGCGCAAGTATTCGTACTTGTGCATAATTTAAAACTGGTGTTTATTTATTAAAATTATATTTGTGTGTTAATAATTAATTTCCGCTGCCGTGTTGTGTGTCGTGTTGACAACACCGAGCACAACACTAACTTCTGATACACACAATATATGTTTATTTCCTGTACAACGTCCCTTACATGATTAACCCAAGTTGCTATAAAAATTCATTGTAATCCATTATAAACTCATTTTAAATTTTTAATTTTTTCTATATAAGACAAGAGGTATCACAAAAAATAAAAAGAATAGATAGGCAGTTAAGTGGGGAAAGATAATGGAGCAGAAATGTGAGAAGATGGTAGATGGGCAGCTAAACGACGGGGCTAATGGGGTGAAATGTGGGGAGGTAGATCGAAAACTTTAACCCATTCATTTAACAACGAAAGAGTACGATAGCGTGGAGGGCATTTTTGGGATTATATTTTCGGTTTCACCAAAACACAGTTACTATTAGAAGCTCTAAATTTGTAAATTACTAGTTATTATGCATACGCGATGCGTGTGTACAATCTTTTTTATTATTATTGATGGAATAAAGTGAAATTTGACAAATTATGGAGAGAATAAATTGATATTTGAATTTTTGAAATAAAAATAAATAAAAATAAAAGTGTGTGTTGAAATTAAAAAAAAAACAAAAACAAAAGTGTAATATTAATATCATATAAAGGTAAAATTGGAAAAAAAATTTGGTGCCCTCTCTAAGTAGTTATTATCATGTCCTCACACTTAATTTGGTGTCCTCTCCAAGTAGTTATTATCATGTCCTCACACTTAATTTGGTGTCCTCTCTAAGGGACGGAGCCAAAATCTTGGTTCAGTGTAGGCAACAATATATTATAATTAATAAAGCCAAAAAAAACAATGATTAATCGACAGCTAAAAATAATGTGTCATAAAGTTTGAACACAAGTTACGTACAGCCAGTAACATTGATAATTGATGGGAAAACGTCAGAAAAACGACAAACAACAGCGTGTACAAAATCCGAAATCAAAACAAAATATGATATAAAATATAAAATATACGTTCGAAAAATAAGCATGAATTCATTATCGATTGGAAAAAGCATAAAATTATAAAACAATTGAATGATCGACAAACATTGAACAAAAAAATGAACCTAAAATTTGGTAGCATTTTGGATTTTTTTAGAGATTATGAAAGATGAAGTAGTAATTTAAATGAATTGGAATGATTCTTAATCAAAGTATATGACGTTCGTGACTCGAGAAGAGAAAACACATACAGAAGGCTATAGAGTTTATACTTGGATACTAATAACATGTAAAAAATTGAGTCTAAAATTTGAGTCTACAAATTATTAAAAGAAAATTGGATCAGCTAAGTATATAATAATAGCATACACAAATTAAAAATTTAGACATAAATATATCTAGGGTGCCGGAAGACACAAATATATATAAACATATAAATTTTTTTTTTGGCCCAGTGTAGGCATCAGCCCACACTGGGCCTATGCTGGCTCCGCCAGTGTATATAAAGATGTTTTTTATTTGTCATGTATGTCTCACAGTAATTTTGGTCATCTATATTGTAAAATATCAATTTAGTATGTTATCTTTGTTTTTTTAAGATTGTAGTCATTTTTATAATGTGTCACTGATGTGGCAATATTAAAGCACTGATGTGGATTAATATGTTTAGGTATAGTTTGGTATATGAGATAAGAGAGAGATTGATAAATAATCTTCCTCATCCTACGTTTGGTATCTTTTTAGAAAGCCCATGATGATAAATAATTTTATACGAGGATAATGTATCCATTTTATTACATGTGATAATTTTAATTTAATGATAAAAACACTACAAATGACTTANAGTATAGTTTGGTACATGAGATAAGAGAGAGATTGATAAATAATCCTCATTATCCCACGTTTGGTATTTTTTTAGAAAGCTCATGATGATAAATAATTTTATACGTGGATAATGTATCCATTTTATTACATGTGATAATTTTAATTTAATGATAAAAACACTACAAATGACTTAATTGCCCTCGATATATAAAAATCTTAAACCATATCGTTCTCTCATTTTACCGTCCCATCAAATAAATATTTTTATTTATTTTTATATATTATATAATATGCTAATTATAAAAATGAACTCGAGATAATTATATAAATGATTTTTATAAATCTCAATAAAATTATTAGTATCAATCAATTAACCTTAAAAATTGATATTTGACATGACTCACAATATCAAGAGCTCAATTATCATATTACATATAAAATTAGGTAAAAATAAATAAATCATGCAAGCACTGTCGGCGCATGAACAGATAAAAAATATGAACTCAAGCAAAAACTTCGAAATTATAAAATTTATTATGATAAAGTTAATTTTGTCATTACAATCTAATATATAAATTTAATCACTCTTGTTAAAATCATACCAAACATTAAATATAATATCCTACATCTTATTTATTCTTAACTTATCCTTATATTATATATCACATGTTTATCTTATCATGTGTAACAAACTATGTCAGGGTTATATCAGTATTCTCAACGAAAATGATTAAAATTATAAAAAAATCATAAAATATAAGGCAAAAACTTGTGTGAGACGGTCTCACAGGTCGTATTTTGTGAGATGTATCTCTTATTTGGGTCATCCATGAAAAAATATTATTTTTTATGATAAGAGTATTACTTTTTATCGTGAATATCGGTAGGGTTGACTTGTCTCACAAATAAAGATTCGTGAGTCCGTTTCACAAGAGACCTACTCAAAATATAAAACTAATATCGAAATTTGATAGTATAGATTACCATAATCACAAAACAACAAATATATAAAATAAAAAAAATGCAATTTACCATATATATTGACGTCAATTGATACGTGTAGAATAAATCCCCTCCCGAACCCAACCAATTCGAGTCAAATTTTGGTAAAGTTAAAAGGGCATGGGTTGGGTAACATGTCGGCTCTCGAGTCCCAGTAAATCATTTATAGTCATCCATCCATCTACAAATATATATAATATAATATAATATAGTATAATATGTGTGTGTATGTATATGATATGTATAAAAAGATGACAAAATCTTAGGCGGCCTCAGAGTTTTCACTAGAAGTCGGCAAATCATGTTACATATATTTTAATTAAAATTGAGTTTAATTAGGACCATTAGTCCATTACTGAGTTCACATCAACTAGACGAAAAAGATAATAAATGTAGACTTATTTTGCATTAAAAAAAAATGGTACGTATTCAATTTTGTTAGAATATGTGTTAAATGAACCAACTTGTGACTCTTATGTTTAAAAAATCTTATTTTAATAATATTTTACCGTTTTATCTAATTATGACATTTACTTTATCTGTATATTTATGTAAGATGTATAAATAAAGTCTTTGAATATACAATATGTACTATGAGATTCACGAGTCTAGTGGATCATGAAATTCATTAGGAAGTGTACTGTATATCATAAATATGTTCCTAATCGATTTAGCAACCTAAACAAGGATAAATATCGTTCTAGCTTGCAATTAGCATATGTGATGAAAACATCATGATTTATTGGTAAGGACACGAAGATGTAAATTTATACAGATGAATGATCATTTGATGAAACATTGAACAACTCTCCCTCGTAGTGTCCAAGTGGTTATCACATATCGAGTGAAAGAGTCTGCGGTTATGGTTGGTATATGCCATTAGTCCTTTGACTCGGGACAACATGGAGGCTCTGTATACTAGCATGCATTTTGATATGTTTATTGGCTATGATGAGATTCATCAACTAACGAGGTTATGTGTAGTTTCGAAATATGTAGGAACCAATGTATTGTAGTCGGAGATTCAACACTCGCCTACGGGGAGATATTCAATATAATTTGATGAGTTAATAATACAAGGACTTTTTGGTCAGAGCAAGAGATGTGCTTTAAGAAAATTTGTTTCCTTAGTTGCATATACAATGTCACTATTGTTGCTCAAAAAATACATCACATTGTCATCGAATTTATTTACAACTCTCGATATACCAATGTTTGCAAATTCGATCGGGATATATGAGTTGAAAAAACCGTATTGTACGCTAACTATAACTTAATGTTCTTGTAGGCACTATTAGTGATACCTAGGAAATCATGAGACGATGCTACTAGATGTTCTTACTATGATCCGATTAATGCAATTAGACTTGATTTATGACGTTCTTGAACAATGTGTTGATGAAAAAAATGAGGCTAATTAGTGTAAGTCCGAATAAGAACAAATTTTGTTCTAAATCACATGAAGTTGTGAACCTACGACTAGCTGCATTCCTGAACCATCGATGGTCACACAAATATAAGATTCTGTGTTCTCATTGAGATAATTAAGTTCAAGGAGTTGAATTTGGTGACTCTAGTTTGATGGAGATCAAACATGATTTCGTATATTGGAATTTGTGAAAGTTAGCTTAACTACTAATTAAATGAAGAGAGTTGAACAACCTGTTTTAAGGAAAGAATTCACGAAAATGACAGATGCAAAAAATAGATCAGTGAAAAAATTTTTCCTCTGAAATTTTCATTTTTCATTATATAAAGGAGATTTGTATCCTCGATACATCAATGCTATCTGATAATTGATCGTGGTTATAATGAGTTCACGATTATTTATTTAGTTAATTAATAATATACTAATTAAATAATAAATTACTAATAGTGACTACTAAATATAAAATTCTCAAAGAATATTCTTGAAAAGTCTAGAATTAAATAACAAATAATTATGTAATTAAATAATGATTATTTAATTATACAAATATATATACATATGTATATTATAAATTATCAAAAGTTGCTAATGATTTAATTAAGTGTAGTATTTTCAAGAGTTGAAAATATTAGATGAGAATTTTAAATAATGAAAATATAGTATCCTGATTAAAAAGAAAATCCTGAAGGAGTTTAAGTGTGTGTTTATTAAATATAATTGACGCATGAAAAATTTATATAAGTTTTGTTCACCAAAATTTGACAACATAAAAGCATTTTCCCTTCACCCTCACAAAAGATTTCGGCCACCCCAACTTGGAGAAAAACCACGGCCGATTGTCCTTCCTCCATAGCACCGTCGTGCCGTCTCCCTGACTCCCCCACACCATTGACTGATCTTTGAAATCCCGACGATCAATTCTTGACGCAAATTTAATGTGGATTTCTAGTGCATTCTACACAAAGAACATAACATATGATCGTGAACCTGATTAGAAAGTTTAAGAAAGTTCATAGAGATTTACAAGAAGTGTTATCATAGCCTAAAGCCTAAACACCAGGATAGAAAGATTCAGAGTTATATACCCAAAAGTAAATTAATTTAAATACTATATGAATGATATTTAAATCATACGACACACAAGAATGTTTTCAACGTCAAAACAAAATTTTAAAATTTTCGATGTATCTTGGATGCGAGAAAACTGTACACCAACAAGTGTGACTGTGATCACTTCAAGAAACACAAATGGCTTTCAGCAGTAGTTGATTATAGATGGCAATGGCAATTTAAATGGGAAGTACAGATGTTTTAATAGCATGCATTAAATATTTGCGTATAAGTATAATGCTGTTTAAAAGTTTTATTTTATGAAAATATCAAATAACTAAAGTAAGCTTGAACAAAAAAAAAAAGATGTTACATGGAAGTTTGTCAATTGTACTAAAAGTTGTTGTTCTACGTAGACCGTCTCATATATAGATCATATTTACAAAAAAAAATTACTTTTTTTTATTACTGACCCAAATAGAATATATGTATCACAAAATTAACTCATAAGATCATTTCACATAAATTTTTGTGCGATTTGGGTTTGTTACTAGGGATTATCTCAGGTGCACTGAAGGTCAGAAGGCGTGAATAAGTGGAGGTGAACAAAGTTTAGGTTAAAACCAAATTAATTAATCAAATAAATTGATTTAATTTGATAATGCTATTGGTTTAGCTTTATGAAGTGGTTATTCTTCGGATCAAGCACCTACCATTAGGCCAAAAATTATAGATGTTAGTTAAAGTGAAAATTTATTTTCTTATAGTCGTGGCAGTGCAAAGTACACCACACCTACTTGTGTGCTAATGGGACGAGCAGTTAGGTCCATAAGTCCAGAGATGTGCGTGTGTCACGCCCCGAAACTCGGGATTTGACACCGGCGTTGTTTAACAATCACACAATTGAAACAACCAGCCTCGTAGCATAGTATAAACCGAAAACCAGTTTATTATTCATAACTCCTCAAAAAACAACTGTCTTTACAACTGAAATAAAAATAAATTTGCGGAAACGTCTAATCTAAAATTTTAAATTTCTAAAATAAAAAATAATCCTGTCTACTAATCACCATCCCCAAAACTGTTCCGATTCTTCTTCTTCTACCTGTTCTTCGGATTTATCTGGGAAAGGTTGTAAGGGGTGAGTATTTTGGGAATACTCAGTAAATGGGGGAATTATCGAACACCACATAAAAATTTCATATTTTCGAAATAACATATATTTACAGCATGCTTTTCATAATTTTTAACACTGCAATTTTTCACCTTTCATGGTTTACTGACGTCAGTCCCTAAGTTTTAATCCTCTAAGGGGGCGAGGCCGCCCACTGTTAAGGGCCATATGTTGGAATTCCACCCATTTTCAGGGAATCCTCACAGTGTCTCACAAAAACGTAACAAGATTTAAAAAAACGTAGACGGTGTTCGACCGCATTTTTTTT
>NC_133318.1:4691861-4754838 GCF_012295235.1 Primulina huaijiensis | reverse complement strand
AAATAACATATATTTACAGCATGCTTTTCATAATTTTTAACACTGCAATTTTTCACCTTTCATGGTTTACTGACGTCAGTCCCTAAGTTTTAATCCTCTAAGGGGGCGAGGCCGTAAAACAGTTCTATCCCACTGTTAAGGGCCATATGTTGGAATTCCACCCATTTTCAGGGAATCCTCACAGTGTCTTACAAAAACGTAACAAGATTTAAAAAAAACGTAGACGGTGTTCGACCGCATTTTTTTTCTTTAAAAGAAAAACACATAACCCAAAAATTTAAAATTTAAAATTTGCCCACTTACCTTAAATTCTTGATGCAAAAATTACGTGAATAACTAGGGTTGCTTGCACAGGAATTTCGAAAATTCATCTTCAACGGCTGGACGGCGGCAGCGCTTCGCTGTGCTCGAAAATTCCTATGGAGACTAGAGGAGGTTTTCGAAATTTTGGTGTGTTTTAGAGGTGTGATTTTCGAAATTAGGGCCCTCCTATTTATAGGGGTTGGCTGCTATTGTGATAGTGCGTTTGAACTGTGAATCAAATCTAAAATCTTGATATATCCGTGATCTAGGTAGATATTCGAAATCTCCTTCTTCTTTCCCCAACCTAATTTTCGAAAATGGCCTAGTGTATATTGTTAGATTTCGAATTCTAGGGATTTTATTATCTCTTGCTTGATCTTTTATCTCGGTATCTCAATATCAACTTAAATCTTAGACATTTATCTGCTTATTTTCAAAATTCCTTCTTTAATTCCCTAGATTGAGATAAATTTATTCCTACCAAATTTTCAAGTTTAAATAATACTATCTTAATTTCGAGCTTCATAATTCTGTATACGATAAAATTATCTACACAACTTAGATAACTTTAAAACAAATCTTATATTCTGAATGATTTAAATATTAATATCTAAGATTACACCATCAAATTATTAACCTGATATTAAACTGAAATGATCACGATATTACAAAATCCCGGGTTTTACAGCGTGTCTATCTGTTAGTATTGTCTCATATCTCTTAAGATCAGTCTTAGCATTTTCTCTACCGTCGGCAATGTTTCCAACTTAGACATCATTATCCTTTAAGATCTGCATCACTTTTTTACGGTACATCTAGCCAACTAGATCAAGTGGTGCAATATGAGCAATTTGACGCAACAATTATAATTATTTATGAACATATTAACTAGTCCCTTCAATTATGAGTACTAGTGCCTCATTGCACGCAACACGTGCTTATACCGTTGGAATAATTATCTAAACATAGTTTTCATTATTTTCAAATTAATAAATTTTCATATTTTTCATTAGGAGTGCTAAGTTCATCTAAAATTTAAAAATATAAATAAATTTATTAATGAATTAAAAAATATAGATAACGATATGATTGGAACATATTTTTTTTAAAAAAAATATGTTCAAAAAAAAATTAAAAATTTATTACATCAATAAAGCTATGTACTTAGGCATCGTTAAAAAAAAATATGTTAAAAAAAAAATTAAAAATTTATTACATCAATAAAGCTATGTACTTAGGCATCGTTTAGTTCGTGTGATATGATAAATAAATGATATATAATAAAAATGATTATAAAATAAAAAGTATGGATAAATAACACATTATGATAAATTATATAATGTTTGACATGATTTTAACTTGATTGATTATTTTTGTTAATTATATTATGATTACTAAAATGCCCTCATCATATATTAATTAGTAATATTCTTAAAATAATTGAATAAATAAATAAAATTTCTAGAATTAATTTATTTAAAAAATTAAAAATAAAATTAAAATATTGTATGAATTATTAAATTTTCATTAATTTCAATTTCCGAAAACAACTAAAAAATCGATTAATATTATAGAAAATAAATAAAATTTGATAATAACATAAATATACATTTATTGTGATAATTAAAATAGTAATACAAATTTGAATATTAAATAATGGTTAATAACAATTATAATATTACAGTTAAAAATAATATAATAATAATTAAAATATGATCAATAATAATAAATTCATTATAATATTAGTCAAATTAAAAATCATATTTAAATATTATTAAATTTGTTGAATTTATAATTATTTTAAACTTTAGGATATTAAAGAAAAATTTAAATTAATCAAACATCATCTCCTCTCTTTCAAAAGATTATATAACCATCAATAAGAGAATGATAATGCATACAATGCAGGCTGAACGGAGACCTATCACAATCTTAATCATGCACACCAAACAAATGATAAATGAAGGATTAAAAATCAATCACCCCTTATCATGCACACCAAACAATACCTTCGGATATAATTGTAATTTTTAATAAGATTCCAGCAAATCAATTAGAAGTTAATTGGTATATGAATTTCTACTTTAATTATATGGTAAAATATAATTTGATTTACTTGTAATGATAAAATTGTAATTTGCTTTCTACGGTTTTAAACATAGCATCGATAATTTTTGAATCGCTTATAAATGTATTTAATTTAGTTGGTGAAAGGAGTAATCTACTAAATATAGACAAAAGTAGTTATAAAATGTCGCAAAATATTATTATTATTGTTGTTGTTTTTGTTAGTATTATTATTATTATTATTATTATTTGAAAATGATATACATTATATTTTATGTTAATTTTAAACATGTACGATTGTATTTAGTGAAGGGTAATTTTGTTAATTATTCATATAACAAGTAAATATTTTCTGATAATTAAAGCTATAACGGGAGCAAACGTAACAAATATATGTATGTAGAGTTGTGACTCTAGGAACTATATGAAATGATATTTAGAGTTGCATAATTTACTTAGTAACTCACAAGGGATGGTCAAAAAACAAAAGAATTTGTGTAAGTGTATGTATATATACACGCTATCAGAATATTTATATTACCCTAAGTTTTGTTGATCAAAAATAACATCATCGAGCTGTTTCAGATCCAACCGCTCTTTAATTGTAAATTCAGGTTTTCAGATCGCTGGATCATTTCAAGCAGTTCAGATAAAAACATCAGAAGTTCAAGTCGTTCTCGCAATAAATTCAAGCCGCATATTGTCTGAAATCTAGCTGCAAGAAATCATCTATCAAACTAACTGGATCAAAGTCATTTTACAGTAACCATGTTCAAACCGTTGAAAGTCCCACCACACTGCAACTGGTCAGAATTGAGTAATTTCACAAAGAATACTACAAGTTAAGCCGTTCAACAACTGACATATTTGGAATGTTTACACAATATATTATCAACTCCGAATGCCAGAAAGTTACCTATTTCGGACATGGTATGTCAGCTTTTTGAGAAGCAAGGAGCTTAAAGTCGCGAAAGTACAAAGAAAATTAATGAACATTTAATGATAGGTACGTGACTCAAAGCGACATGTCCATTTTATCTTGTAATAATACAAATGATAGTTGGAAATCAAATCCAACCGTTTGTGTTTTTTAAATATAAATATGTAGATTTCATAGAGAAGAGAGGGACTGAACTAAACCATTAAACTATTTAATTAAATTTGCATGTTTACAAGAACTTTGAGCACACTCTATCTTTCAATTTCAAGTTGCTCACTTTGCACACGCCTATCAGAAAATATCAGATCATCCAAGGATCACTCTGTGTCACACTACCAACTCAAGTCGTCAAGCTTACCGTTGAGTTATTTTGTTTTCTGGTGAACCAAGGATTTTTAAACATCCAGATGTTGTAAAGTGATCATTAAGAGTTTCAGATTAGGCGATGATAAGTCTTAACTGAAGTGAGTTGTTACAAAATATTATACAACCAAAGTCTTTTAATAGAATCTTCCTTAAGTGGAAGAAAAGATGATGTATGAGTGTTATTTTCAAATATCTATAAAAATATATGTTTCATTTTATTATGCACATTACATTGTTGCGTATTATTTTCAAGCTGTTTCTTGTTAACTATCAATTGCATTACATATTTCATCACTAGTTAAGACGGACCATTTTCGCACTTATTCATTTTTCAGTGTTCCAACAAAACTAGTTGTTCGAGAATATTTCTTAACAACTTAAAAATTTGTTAAGAACTCTAATATCAATGTTTTGAAATGACACTGTTTAACAAAATTCCAAAGTTTTTTAAAAAAGACAATGACAATTTGAAAATAAATACGCAGACACATTTAGTACCTCAATATAATGATATGTAGTATGTCATCAGTGACGATCCAATGAAGATCTTAAAAGCCAATGCAATAATTGCAGTGAATGAGGGAGAACCACTGATGATCGAGAAGCAAAAACAAAAAATAAAACTTTCAACCAAATGCTTGGATCTATTGCACATTCTTTGGTCCTATATCAGTGAAAATCTTATGGAGAATGAAATATACCATGTTAATTGTTATGATTACTCCTGGTTTAATTGAATGATTTTCTTGCCTTCAAAAGATCATACTAGTGTACATTTGATCAAAATTTTAAAACATGTTCAAAATGATAAATCTCTTGTAATATATAGAATAAGGAGTGATTCACAAACAAAACCCTCTCATCTTATCTAGATGATCAAATAATCAAGAATGAATTCTCAGCTACTAGGTTACCACAACAAATAGTGTTGCAAAAAGAAGGAACCTCGTCTTAAAGAAAGTGGCTAGAACAATGATAGCTTATTCTGAGATATTTCAGAGATTTTCGGCAGAAGCTGTTAATACAACTTGCTATACTCAAAACAGATCATGATAAACAAAAGGCATAATAAGATTTCTTATGAGATCCAGAATGACAAAGACCTAATATATCATATTTCAAAATATTTTACTGCAAGGTTTTCATTCATATTAATGTTAAAACATATCTAACTGCTTTTGATACTAAATATGATGCTAGTGTATTCTTAGGATAATAATTTGTTAGTAAATCATATAGAGTTTATAATTATTGAACTCTCACCGTTAAAGAATATGTACATATCGTATTTGATGAATCTTTTATTTGTCATGATAATGATAATAATAATAATGTACATGATTTAAAAAACAAATTAGATTCTATTAACCTTGATTCAAATAATGATAATGTGATAGAACTAAGAAGAACGACTGGAATTGCTACTGAAATAAGTTCAGTTGGAAATGAAGAAATTGCTGAAAATCAAGCAGTTGAAGAAGTTGATCCGGTGAATGATCACCAGCCAGAGATACCTCAAGAGGATAATGTTTTAGATGCAAATGAAGATCCATTGGTTCAACATCAAGTTCCAAATCCCTTTGGAACATACCTCCAGTGAAATAAGAATCATCCACTCGAGTTGGTCATTGGTAACCCAACCACACCTCTTAGAACTAGAGGACAAATGATAAATGAATTTATGCATGTTACTTTTATTTCTCAAAATGAACCTAAGAATATAGATAAAGCTTTATGATATTCAAATTGGATAGATGCAATGTAAAAAGAACTCAACTAGTTTGAGAGAAACATAGTATAACTCCTAGTTCCTTGATCGTCTAATCAACATATCATTAAAACTAGACTTGTGTTCAAAAATAAACTAGATGAGAATGAATCTGTTGTGAGGAATAAATCTAGAATTGACGCTCAAGGATATAGAAATGAATAAAGTATAGATTTTGATGAATCATTTGCTCATGTAGCAAGATTTGAGGCCGTAAGAATATTCCTTGTATTTGCTGGTTATAAGTACTTTAAATTTTATCCAATGGATGTTAAATATTTTTCCTAAACGGATTGCTGAATGAAGAAGTATATGTTAAATAACCAACTGGCTTTGTTAGTCATATTAATTACGATTATGTGTATACAATAGCATTCGACAACTCCAAAACCAAAATACTCAGGGATGACGACTTCAATGGGAAACAATATCACATTCTCGGTACCGACCGACTCAAAATGAAGAATCAAGGCACCAACATGAATGTTGAATTATCATTCAAATAACGCAAGTTAAAAATCACATGGATTCATAGCTTGATTATCTTCAAACTACTCTTGGTAGCCAGCTGTAGCAAAATTCTTGAGTTTATTTACTGTGATGATGCCAAAAAAAAAGCAGAAAGGGCTACATATGAAGAAGACAAAAGGTCCGAGGAGAAGAGAAGACACGAAGAAGATGCCAAAAGGAAGCGAGGTGCTGGAATCAGTGGCAACGACTCAAGTTTTTGCACATAATTTTCCTTTTTTATTTTTGTAGGCTTAATACTTTTTAATTTTTTTCTTGCACTTGTAACAATTTTATTTCATTTACTCAATGAAATACATTTTCTAATATTGTCTCTGATACTTAATTTTTTTTTCAATGTAGAAATTGTACTTCATTTTTCAGTTATATTTTATCATAACAAAAAATGGATAAATTGTTAGTTCGACAAATTCCCTTAGTGTTGTTAATGACAAAACCATCATTGAGTTGTTTAAGGTCCAACTATTGTTCTTATGTACTTACAGGTTTCTAGCTGTTGGACAATTGAAGTTGCTCAAGTTGCAGACATTATATCAGACCATCACTTAGATATGCTTCTAATCGGACCGCTCTATCAAAGAAGTGTTCAACTCTAAACGCGATCCAGCCAGTAAGACTTTAGCAAAACAAGATGTATACAATAAAATCGAGTTGTTCAATGCTATCAGATAAAGTATTATACACGTTATTCTACAACTCCTGATTGAAATGAATGTTTTCTAAAATATCAAAAGCCGATCAATTTTTCAGAAGCTAAATATATAAAGCCGTAAAAAGCAAAGAATCATTAAATGGACATTTAATGTAGTGTACGATGAAGGAAAGTTAACAATGTCAATATGTCAGAAGAAAGTACAGATGATTGTTGAAAAGTTTTTCGATTGTTGAAAGACTTTGCGTATTAATTTGGTGATTAAGAACTCCAAGTTATCAATAAGATTCTAGCATTTACAATCTGCAATATACAAAATATCGAGCATACTTATTATTTCAAATATCAGACCACTCGCCTAGCACACTCTTATTCGTTCATATCACATCATCGAGGTTCAACTTGTGCTACTCTACCAATTCTGGATGTTCAAAGCTACGTATTGGAAAGTTTGTTGCTTCTGGTAAATCGAAGGTCTTAAACAACCAGAGTTTGTTGTGTTAAATTATCACTAAGAGTTTCGATTTAGGCAATGATAAGTCCTAATAAAAATGTGTTTGTAAAAGTTTATATCAATCAAAATCTTTTAATGAATTCTTTTCTAAGTGAAAAATGAGTGATATAGGAGTTAATTTATGTGAGACTTTTTAAATATTATTTATTATTTATTACGTTAAAAATCATTTGGTTGGTTGTGAAGAAGCTCTTCATTTGATTTGACCAAGACTTCAACTTTGGCCTTTTTCGCTTTGAAAAGAAACACCAAATAAGCAGTCATAAAAATAATTTTTATCTAGATCAGAAAAATAATAATAGTAATTTTTAAGAGCAAAATTAGTCAAATACGTCAAACTTATGTAATATAGTACAAAAAATGTCTAGATTTTGTTTTTAAAAAGAAAAAGAATATATGTAACCGAAATAATTGTTTTATTTTTTAAGATAAATTGATTTAATATTTCTAAATTAAATTAGAGGATAACTAATAATCTCACGGTTAAGACACACAGCCACACACAAATTTATTTATATACAGTAGAATATGTCATTTTCTTTTTCATTCAATTGATATATATATTTATTATTATTATATATATATTATATATTTAAATGGATATTATGATTTTATAATTATTATGACGAGCCAACTAGAATATGATATCAGCTACAAGCCTACAATGGATTTATTAACATGTTTTCTAACATGCATTATAACAAGGCCTCTTCGGAAAAATACGAATGGTTGAAATTGTATTAAAGGATTTTGTTTTGAGAAATAAATTTGAAAACTACTTAAATGATTAAGGATTTGAAATTTCTTTGTTTGCTTGAAAAAAATAACTTAAAATTGAAGTATAGAAATTTGAAAATTGCCAAAATAATTTCGAGTGCACTTAGACACACACACACACACACACACACACACACACACACACACTAGTAGACTGTGGCACATACGATGCATATGTTCTGCAAACAAATTAGATATGAAATAGTTTTTTGTAATTTTAAAATGAAAGTTATTATTTTATGAAATTGATCAAATGGTAGGATATAAAATAAATATAAAGAAAAATGTACCAACATTAGTTAGTAAAAGAGGTGGGTAGGTTAAAAAAAACTATGGCAACAAAAAATAATATAAAGATAGAGCGAATGCCTCCAAAATTTAGGGAAAATTAGAACTTTCGTGTTTTATATTTGTTTCTTTGTAATTTTTAACTTTGATATTGTCAAAATTAGTTTTTGTCTTATAACTTTTAATTTTTGAAAATTTTAGTCATTTTTAATTAAGAATGCTGATATAATGCTGTCTACATGAACGTCATGTTAGTGTTAAGTCAACAGTCACATGAACGTCATGTTAGAAAAGACAAAAACTACGAAAAAAATTTACAAAAATAACATACTAAAACTGAAATTTGACAACATGCATCGTCAAAAATTGCAAAGAGACGGATTAACAAGACGCAAAATGTAAATTTTTCTAAAATTTATTATTAAGTCAGTATGAAGCCAACTTCTTTATGAAGTTGTTCTAATATAAAACTAAACTACTAAACATGAACTTGAACAAAGAAAACAACAATACATTTATGTATATGATATATATGTGTATAACCGTTTATGTATACATATCACCAGAGCAGTACCAGTGTTCGACGAGGCCTGAAACAAAAATTTAAAAATGAATTTTCTTGTTGCTATAAATAATGCTAAAATTCAGTTAAAAAATAATAAATACAATAAAAAATACAAAAATACACAAGAAATAATATATTACATAAAAAAAAAGTCAATAAATATTTGAAATATTTACATAAATAATAATCGTCTAACTAGTTTAGAGGAAAAAATATATCAAATTTGTATAATCCAGTTTAGGATTATTTCTTTGTCAATCAACAACATAGATAGCTCATTTAGTTTATTATTATTAATCAAAGATAAATGTTTATTAACTTCAACTTCGATAAGCTTCTTTCTGTTGATGCAAGTATTACTAGGATGATTAACAAAATCTTATAAGCAATACAAGTATTTGAAAATAAATAATTCATTTTTGCCAAACACTGTAGCTTCTTAAAAAATTATTGCAGCTATGTACAATACTTCATCAAGCTAGTTAAAGACTAACTCATTAACTTCTTCAAACTCAACAAATGCCCCCAAAGTCTCTTGATATTATTTAAATTGTTCAAATCGAATTTGAAGAAAAGATCGAGTCTGATCAATTATAAACAAAAAATATTCATATTACTCTTATTGTATTTAATATTGGGCAAAATAATTATTTAAATAGGTCATCAACTCAAAATATATAAGTTGGATCCCCTCGCCTTGAGGCGTTGGCCTCGCCTCATAAAAGGTCCGGCCTTACATATCACCATCTAACACTATTCAAATAATTGGTACATGGAATCTAATTAATTTCACGTGGATTTAGAATTTAAATTTAATCATTTCACACGAATATAAGAAGCAGCAGATTCTGGCAGAACAAAGGCAGTGCCATGATCTGATTGAGGAGCGAATCCAACGGGCTGAAGCACAAGTCCAACAACTGCGAAACATGGTCGAACCCCTCAGTGATGAGAAAGCCACCTTGCGCCTAGACTTCTCTAGAACCGCAATGTAAGGTTTAAAATACGATAACGTAATCCAACTGCATGCAAATTTAGGAAAAATGAAAAATACCTAATTAAATTATTTTAATTGAATTTATTGAATATGGTAGTCATGTTTACATGTTTAAAATAGAGTTTTATATTAGAATGCATAAAACTGTGTTTTAAATGTTATTTGAGATGCAATCGAGGAATGAGTCATATTTAAACCAGTAATCGATTTTTGACGGAAATAGGGACTCGACTAATATTTTCGAAAACCATCCTAAAAGAAATATTTTAACTACACATTCTAGGGGGTCTAATAGACCTATTATACTAATTTTATTGGGCCTAGCTTGCTACACAATTATTTATATAAAAATCAAGGCTTCTAAAACCCTAATTCTCACACAAAACACACGCACACTCAAACAAAAAGCACTAGGACTATTAGGGCAGCAGCCATACATGAACACACACAAATTTCGAAGGATTTTCACGTGATTTTGAAGGGAATTCAGCAAGGTCTTCTCTCCGCCAATGTTCCTCACATCGCAAATTGTTTTTCGTGCTAAAATACACAAAGGCACACCTTAATCTTTTTTCAATCATCGTTCATACCATATTATATGTTTTGATACATATTTGCAAGAAAAAATGATACACTTCTTATATTTTTGTTTTTATGGCACAACATGAACAAAACTAGAGTTTACATATTTTAAAACTCTTGCTTATGATGCACAAAGGGGCTGCCATGGTAGGGTTACTAGAAAGGATGTTTTTCCATATGTTTAAGGGTCCTTAGGTGTACGTTTAAAGGCTGGACAGGAGAGGGCAAGAGGATGAACGAAAATTGAGTTTTTATGGGCTAGGATTTCGGCTAGGGCTTCCTAGAGGGGCACGGCTCTTAGCTATTGTAGGGTCATGTCCAGGAGACCTAAGGGGATAGTAGGATGGTCCTAGGGTGGTTTCATGAGGGTTGTTTCAAAGGCAAAGGGCTGTGGCGTGAGGCTAGGCTGAAAGGGTATAGCTCGTTGGGTCTGGTACAGTAGCTCGTCTAGGGCTCGTTCATGGTCCTAGGAAGGTCGCGTAGGGGCTGGTCTTGTTGGTTAAGGGTTGAGGCCGATAAGCGCAAGGTTATGAGGCTAGGGTTTCAAAACTAAAGGCAGAAAATTCAGTGGCTGTTCTAGGCTTGTTAAGCTTGGTCCAGCAACATCCCTAGGGTTCGATCTAGGTCCTAGGATGGTCGGCTAGCGACTGGTTGGGTCGGCCATGGGCTAGGGTCGAAGGAGTTAGTGGTTGATCCAAGCTAGAGTTCGAACATGGGCAATAAAAATTTCAGTAGGATTCCTAGGCTTGATCAAGGGTCCTAAATGGTTTGATTTGGTTTTTATAGGGTATAGTTAGGTGTTAATAATCTATGGTTCAAGTTTGGTAATATTTGGTTAAGTTTCGAGTCGATTTAGGTTAAAACCGAGACATACGATTAAGCTTTAAAACTAATTGGGAAATTAATCGAGGAGCTTAAGTTTACATCCAAGAAATATTTATTGGTTTATTTTAAGGTGTTATGTTAAGTTTGGATGGATTTGGCTTGTCGTTTTAAGGTCCAAGGGTAAATTGGGAAAGTTAGGGCGTCAAGGGCAAAACGGTCATTTTACACATAAAAAGTGTTAGACGTCGTGTAATGACCTGAAGTATGTGATGAATGTTAAAATATTTATTTTAAATATTTATGGAATTTTATGATTAAATGTTAATGCTAAAAGACGTGTTGCATACTTGGTTTAAAAGAAAAATGATATATATATGCATGAATTTTTATAAGTGATGAAAATAATGAAAGGTTGAAGAAGGTGACATGATTGTGACATAAAAAGATATGATTGGGGATATCGTGAGGGAAAAGGCCCCAAAAGAAGTCCGTTTACTGGAGAAGGCCCTAGAGGGAGCCCGACGATTGTATTTCCATCGAAAGGATATGATGATATGTAAGACCAAAGCTCAGTTGACGGGTAAGAGTGTCGCTGATGCATGTCCCCGTCGCCTGGTACCATGGTTATACGTAGATGGATCCATCGACCTACAACTGAAACGAAGTCACAATTAAGTATCTGAATTCAATAAAAAGGAAAACATATACGTATATGATGAATGAAAAATGTTTATGATGAAAGAAAAAATGTTTAAAGCTTATGCATATTCATGAAAAGCTATTTTTAGTAAAAATATTTTTAATGATGCATGTGATTGTATATGTACTACTTGTTATCATGATTAAATTTGCTGAATCATTAGACTCACTAGGTGTAATAGATGCATGTGAGAATGATGTTGATGAAGGACTTGATGGTTGAATTAGCTGGAATGAAGGTTCACATAACCCGAAGATCGTCACTAGTTTTCCGCTATTATGCTTATGATTTAAGTTTACTTTAAAGATTTTATGACTTATGATGCTTTTGAGAGATTTTTGAAAGATTAAGATGTTTTTGCTTTATTTTGAAAAATACTAGTTTTAGGTTTAGGGTAACGGTTTACGATTTCATGTTTTGAATTACGTTCTTTTGAATTTTAAATAATAGGTTGGTTGATATTTTAATAGTAAAAATATTTATACATATATGTATAGTATTTCGGCTGAAGGGGTATGTTGGAAAAAAAAAGATTTATAGAATATTTTAAAGAAAAACGAGTATTGGACGTTTAATGTAAGAATAAGAAGAAGATCCAGAGAGGAAAAGAGCCCGAGAAAGAACCTGAAGAATTAGAGATAGCTCGCCCTTCGAGGCATTAGGCAAGGGAGAAATATTAAATTAGATTTCCTTCGCTATTTTAGCTTAACATAGCCATTAAATTTCATGTTCTTTCCTTTAGTTGATTACTATGTTGTTAGTGTGGTTTCTTTCCATTTAACTATGTTCACTTTTGAAATCAATAAAATATATTTTTTTATCTAATGATTTCAAACTATTCAGCATCATTTATGATTTCTGCCATTACTAGACGTGCAACGAATTCGTAGAAACTTGTGCCTTTGTAGGAAATGGCAGGTGCCATCCTAATCAACAAAATTCCTTCTTACATATTATTTGATTTAAGTGGCAATCATTCTTTCATATCTTAGAAATTCATTAAGTTATTTGAACATGAAACAATTAGTGATCCATTTCGAATAGCGACACCCAAGAGAAAGAATAAAACACACAAGCTACATCGAGGCCATAATGTCGGTATCAACGAACAAACGACCAGTTTTGTTTTATATTCGAGATGCAAATCAAGAAAAAATCGTCTACCAAGACAAAGCCAAGGAACGAAGATCCTTCTAATACACTACAACAAAAAATTTAAACAACAACGGATAAAAATCCGCTGTCGTAGTAATTAAAAACTGTTGTAATTGACTGTGTTGTTGAAAGTGCGTTCAACGACAAAGAATTTTATCCGTTGTCGTAGCTATCATTTGTGACGGTTTTTGAAAAATCGTCGTTAATTAGCGGCGTTTTATGATATACCGTCGCTAAAATTAGCGACGGGTTTTGTTTAAGCCATCGCTAATTAGCGACAGTTTTTCATGAAGCCGTCGCTAAGTAGCGACGGTTTAGAAAAAACCGTCACTAATTTTTTTTTGTAAAATAAAAAAATTACTTTTATACTTTAATAAATCTAAAAAAAAGACTTACAATCTGACTATGCTAACAATATTCATGATCTTAACTAATACTTAAAAATTTACAAAAAATTGAAGCGAAAAAACTTACTCTAAATCGAAACTCAAATCGTCTAAGAGATAAATAATTTATGTGTTGTGAAGTGGAGGAAAATTGACTAAAAACGCGGATATTTATAGACAATTTGCGACGGTTTCTGGTTTTGATTAAACCGTCACTAAAATAAACAATCGTTGCTCTTAAGCAAAAATCGTCGCTATTGTTTAATAAATCGTACCATCGTCGGTTTTTTATTAAACCGTCGCTTATTTAAAAATTGCGATGGTTGTATTAAAACCGTCGCTTTTAAGCAAAACCGTCGCTAATTTAAAAATTACGAAGGTTTTAATAAAACTGTCGCTAAATTTAGCGACGGTTTTGCTAAAACGTCGCTAAATTTAGCGACGGTTTTGCTAACCGTTGTTGTTTGTCCAAAAAACACGTTAATCGACAACGATTTTCTAAAACGTTGTCTTTGACCCCAAAAAAACACTCAAAGACAACGGTTTTCTAAAATCGTTGTTTTTGACTCCCAAAAAATGCTAAAAGTTGTCTTTTGCTAAAAAAAAAAAACGCTAAAAGACAATGGTTTTCATTAAAACCGTTGTTAAAAGAAAAAAGACAACGATTTTATAACGGTTTTTAACAAAAATCGTAGTCTTTTTGAGTGTTGTTAAACCCATATTTCTTGTAGTGATTGATTCCTAGTCTGGGAAAGCCTTGAAGTGCGGCGAAGAAATTTACCTAGATATGATAAACAAAGTAAAATGAGAAACTTGAGTTAGACTGGAAAAAGTTCTAGTATTACGAGAATTCCCTGATGCCTCCCCCCAAAAATTGCTTGGGTAATCAATTATCAAGAAATAGAACTTGTGATATGAAACTGATAGGGCATGACTTGCAAATATTTGGAGGACATTCCAGCAAGCTTTGTTGTCTCGGGCCTCCAAGTTTGATGGGTTTTGAAGATGAAGCATCAAGAATATTTAAGTGATTAAAAGAGTTCAATGAAGCATTTCATGGTGACGTGTCGAGTGACAAAGCATGCGAGTGAAAATTGACCCGAGAGGACAGCAGTTTCCGCACCTGCGCAACATGAATATTCAATCTCACACATGGAAGAAAATTTTAGCGACCTGGGACAGAACCCGGCATGCACCAGTGCACCTATATGACGCACCCGCGCTCCCTTCGCTGGCCAAGAGTCGTCCGAACAGAAGTTTGTGTGCACTAGCATTATTTCAGCGCGCACCTATGCGTTGCGACACAGAATTTAGAAAGAAGACCCTAGATTGCGAGATTTACATGAATTATTGTGTTTCTTTTTATATAAACAATGTTGTAAACACAATTAGGCTTTTTAATTATTCAATTTTTGATATAACATTGAAGAGTCTTTTCTCTTTTAAAAGCTTTGACTTTGTATAAACATTTGTGTGTTTCTCAAATCAAATTTATCAAAGTTCCATAATTTTGTGGCATTTGTCGATTGTTATTCTCTTGAGTTGTGAAATACGAGTTCTTTGAAAGTTTTCTTGACATAAGTTGTTATTTGTGTTATTTGTTACTAAACCACGTGATCTAAGGGCGGATACATGTTACTTGTTTTCAAATATTAAAGATTAGGGGTTAAAAATCGTTTTGTTCATTGAATTGAGGGCGCGAATGAGTCTAGTTCGTGTTTGATTTTTAGGAGTAACCAGATTCGCATCATTTGGTATGAGAGCTATGACTTGTTCTGATTAATCGTTTGATAATCAGAGCGAGGTTTGAAACAAGTAAGTTATATGTTTATCTATCAATTTTTTCTTTGTCTATTTTACGTTCTTCGTTTTCTTGTTTTGCAATATTTTTATATAAATATTTTATTCCTGTGTTCGTGAATTTTGTGATTATCGAACCCTCTTGAGTCATTATTCGTTGTTCTTTTGTACAAGTTTCCTTGTTATTATCGTGCAGTTAGTTAAAAAAAGAGGTTTTCGATCAAACAAAATTTAGAAGTCGATAATTTTTTGCTATTTTTTGGTATTTAAATTGTTGTTCTTGTCTCTATTGAGATTCATATCCAAGTGCTTGAACAGAAACAAAAAAAACATTCTTCAAATTTCTTTTTTTAAGCGGTCCAATTGAGTTAATTTTCAAGTGTCATGAAGTTTGAACTTGTGAGTTAGATGCACGCAAGCTACAAAGCCTGGAGTGTACCCTATGAGAGAACTCTAAAATGGAGTGAAATACTTGAGTGTGAACGTTTCTTTCTTGGAGGAACGTGTGAGGTATTTGTAATAATGAAAAAAAAAAAGAGAAAGTTGAGTGATTTTCGTTGGAGTGGCTAGTGAGGATTTGTGGTGAGGAAAATTTATTCTTTATTGTTTTGTACTAGCATTTCTTGCAGGTCCACATGTCTTACGATAGACAAATTCAAACAATGTTTGGAGAGTTGAATAGAATGTTGGAGAAGGAGTTTAAGCCTTTACATGTAAAGTATAGGCGATGCGAAGAAGAGGAGTTGTGTGATAGACAAAATGATGAGAATAGACGAGGCAGGAGAGTCGAAGAGGTTATAACATTGTACTTGAAACAAGATGATGATAGGCGATGTGGTGAGAGTCATAGACATAGAAGTTAGGGAGAGTATAGAAGGAGTGGTATAAAGATGACAATGCCATCTTTCCGTGTGGGAGACGATCAGAAAGAGTATTTTGATTGAAAGGAGAGGATGTAGTGTGTTTTTGAGAGCCGGATTATATGGAAGCTATGAAGGTAAAACGAGCTTGTAGGGAGTTTACCGACTATGCTAATACTTAGTGGGATAAAATAGTTTTGGGTAAAAGAAGATGTGGATATGACCCTATCGTCACGTGGGATGAGATGAAAAGGGTGATGGGGAAACGATTTGTTCCTAATCACTATGGTATGAGAATTGGTAGGAGAGATGAACGTGACTTGTATGAGACTTCTTTGGCATCCACCTGGTGGTCCAACGTGGATGAGGAGATCATGGCTAGACCAATTATTGATTCAAGGTTGGAGGCTACCGAATATGAATATCTAGATACATCTAACAATTCAATTTCTCATACTTGTGATATTATATATTGTTAGTGTTAGAGATAGGACAAGACATTAGCTAATGTCCAAATAAGACGGTGACGGTAATGGATTCTCAAGTGAGACTTGAATCAAAAATTGTAGAGTTTGAATATGAAGTTGATGTAGTTTATGATGAAAGTCATCCTTTTCTTGGTGAGTCGATTGTTGTTGAACAATATACTGAGGAGAATGAATTAGTAGATGATGGGGAAGTTCCAATTATGTCAACTACGGATGAGGAGAGTAGACAAAGTGAGATTTTGTTGCATACACGTATGGATTAACATAATTTTTCATTTGCTCAATTGACTCCAAAAAAAATCTTGAGGAACAATTGAAATTTATTGAAATGAGTGGAAAAAAATGTGAAATGACCGAAAGAAAGAGTAATAAAAAGAGTAAGGTAGTCATAAAAAGAAAAAAAAGATGAAAAATATGAGATGAAAGAAAAAGAAAAATAGGCATAAGAAAAAAAAGAAGAAAGTAAATTGATGGCCCAAAAGTGTGAGAATGAGAGATAATTGATTTTGTATAAGCCCCTTAAAGTACCTTTGTACAAAGAAGTTTATTCACAATCTGATGATATAATCGGTTTAATCCCGAGCGTTTTTATTTCTACCTTGCAGTATTTTGAAGGTGTTGTGACGAGAAGACAATCAAGTCTCGTTGATAGAAGAATCATGGGTTGAGCAGCATGGATTCAAGGGCAATCAAGGTGATGTAAGAGTAGTTGTCAACACAATGACTATGAAGTATGACTTGCTTCCTTACTTTAATTATTTGATGTGTTGTTTTCCAGAATTTAGGGAAGATGTTGCAAATGTGGTAGTTAAGAGACCATATTTTAGTTTGAATATTTTCTATAATTTTATGGATTCGAGAGTAGTAAGAGATTGAACGTACATATTATGATTTTTGATTCCTCACAAGGTGCCGAATTGGTGGGATTTGATGACTACAATGTGGTGTATGCATTATAATTAAAATTCAGTGACATGTCAAAAGGATGCACTCATAGTATATATAACATGTCCTATTTGCATGATTTATATTTGTTTGTTGATGGTTTTGAGAGATGCATGGTTGGCTATGAGAATGTCTATGTTTATGATGAATATCTGTTTGAAGAGAATAAATTTTCATTCTATATTCATTGTATATGTTACGTGATTGTGAGACACATTGTTGTGGGTTGATCATTGATATAATGCATGAATATATGTGTTGGTTGTATATAAAGAGGTATGTTAAGTGATATAGTGACTGATGCATTGCATATGGGGAGATGATATCTAGGCTTGATTCTTATGTATTGCATGAAATAATTCTTCTTCCTAGTGAGCTATGGACGTACAATTGTATGAATGTTATTTTGATGTTAACTAGATCTAAGAAGATAGAAACTTAATTTTTATGATGCTCAATGATATTTTATTGATATTATTTGGTGTCATTTGTTATTAATAATGTGCTGTAATAGATGAAAATGTGGTAAAGGCAACCATGGAGTTAAGATTTCTAGGGCAGCTGGAGCGAGCAGATGATAGCGATAAGTATAGCGGTAATATAATTTTTTGGGTTACTAACTTGCTTCATTTTTTTATAGGTAGCAAAGATTCGATGACAAATATTTTTGAATAAGGGGAGTATGATATGAATATTATCGAGCATGACGTGCCAATATTTGGAGGGAATTTCAATAAGCTTTGTTGTCTCGGGTGTCCAAGGTTGATGGAGATTGAAAATGAAACATCAAGCATAGTTGAGCGATTAAAAGAGTTCAATGAAGCATTTCATGGAGACGTGTAAATCGACCAAACATGCGAGTGCAAATTGACCCGAGAGGACAACAGCTGGCGCGCACCCGCACAAAATGAACGTGCACCCTCGCGCTCGGAAGAAAAGTTGAGCGTCCCAGGACAGAACCCAGTGGTCACCAGTGTGCACATATGGAGCACTCACGCGCCCTCCGCTAGCCAAGAGTCGTCCGAACAGAAGCTCGTGCGCGCCTCGTTAAGTCTAATGATATTACTAAGAATTTGTAAGTTTGAAAACTATCATTCAGACAAGAAAAACAAGGTAGTTGATGTTTTTAAGTCAAAAAAAATATGGGTAAGATGAGCCTAGTCTCACTCTCCCCACAACATGCCTTCGATAAAGAGTTAAACAAAACCAAATTATTGGTCATGATAAGAAATTACGGTTTCTATATGAAAAAATAGAGAAAATTTGGGAATTAATATTCATTATCATGATAGATTGAAATTTTAATCTTTTAGGCTATTATTATTTTTGGTTTGACAATATTGAGTTATAATTTGATTTTTGAGAGTTTTATGTTATTACAAGCATCTGAATATAAAAATAATAATTGAGAACCAGTATTTACATAGATTGACATGATTGAGATATAGTTTAAATCGAAAGTTTTTATTACTGTCGAACTTTCACATAAAAAATTATTTCTACTATTTTCTCAAGCTATGATTTGTAAGATACATAATTGTTGGGTTACGGTAAGTTGTAGATTTAGTTATTTTGTTCAATAGACAATGTTAGAATTTTGATGTAACAAACATAAATGATAATAAGAAAATAAGGGGTTACAAGTAAAAATTCAAAGTATTAATAACTCAACAGTTATTTATTAAAATGTATAATAAGAACATTGAGGTATGATTTAGGAATTTTAACATGAGTTCTAACCACACCAAGCCAGAACCTACTTGGGAATGAGAAGATGATACGCAAGTAATATCCCCACCTTTTCGAAGAGTAAGCTAATTATTAACGCAAGTTTTGAGGACAAAACTTCCAATAAGGAGGGGATGTAAAACTCGCAAATTTTCAAACTTGGTTTTTTAAATACTCAATATCGTATTGGATAAGTTTTCAAGTTTGTAAGGAATTTTGTCCAAGAATTCGAAACTTCAACAAAGATAAATACATAAATTTTGAATTTGGTGTACATTTGTCAAGATGTATATTTCGAGATAAAAGATGTACAAGATAAGCCAATTTTAGTCATTTATCAACAACCAAAAATAAAATTTAAATCTTCGGATCATGATCTATCTCGATCTTTTTACAAAATTTAAAGATGGAGATAATATATTTATCTAGATGTTCACTTCACGTATAAATACACATCAGTGTCATTCTAAAAAATTTGAACCTCTCAAGGACCTTAAATTTGAGAATAACATCCTCAGGGTTATGTAGCATTTTTGGAGATTTTTCAAGGTAATTAAAGTTCTGCCCAAGTTTCGGAAAATTATTTCTATTTCTCCAATGATCATAATCTAATCTCCACCGTTCTGAATATAAAAAACTATGTTCTAAACATCATATCCAAATCCAGCCACATCCAACGGTTCGTTTTTTGTATATATATAGCCTCCGCAAGAAAAGTGCTCAAATTCTATGCAAGAATAACATACATACTGCTTTTCGTCCATAAACTGGTCCCAACGAATTCCAAACCTAATCTTCACCGTTTACTGGCTTGTGAATGTACTGTACAATTTAAGCTCGATATAATGGTTTAATAAATCGCAAACGATTATGCAAGGTGACTGATTTTCTGTAGACAATTTCCAGCTTTTTTCTTCATCGTTTTTCAATCAATCAGTTTTCGAAAGTTTTGTTTGAGCATGATTTCTTTGTTTACGACATATGTTCTTTCATGATTTGTCAAATTTTATGTTCAAACTCTGTTAGAATTCGATTGGATATGTGAAAGGATTTCTGAACTATGGCCCATATACGGTGGGGTTAAACCGTTGTATGGTCTAACTCCTTAGATGATTAACATTTAGGAGACTGTTATCAGTAAACCACGGCAAGAAGATGAATTTCTGTGCCTAGTAAGATTTATGTCATGACATCAAGTGTATGAAGTACGATGATGCTTTATGATTATAATATGTTATGTCAACATTTCAAATATATATGTTGTTATGTCTCGAACGGTCTCTACTTGCTGAATATTTCACAAAATACTTACCCTTTCCTTCACCTCATATATGGACGAAGAACAAGTTGAAGAAGAGGAACAATAGTATTTTTTGGGATGATGATGAATCTTTGATTAATCAAAACCAATCTTTTCTTTTTGTTATTTGAATAAAGTTATAAAATGCTTCAACAGTCATTTTTGTTTTATTCACCATTATTTTGGAGATTTAAGTCGTAAGGACAATACAATTTTATGATATTTATGTAATAGAATGGTTTGGTTTATATTATAGTACGGAACTTGTTGTTTTATGATTTTCTGATTGTTGAACAAGGCCGGATATCTCACGCTTCAATCTCGGGATGTGGCAATCACGTTATACCGATTGCTAAAAAAGTGGTCAAATGGTAGCAATAAGTTACTATTAGCCATTATTAAGTTGTTAAATTTTAGGGAAAATAAAAAATTGGTCATATAAGCTGGTCCGACTCTATTAATTCTCATAATATAATCTGTCACATTTAAGTTTTAATGTAATAACTTAGTTTCTTTCAAGATTTTAATTATTTTTTGTCGGAGTGCAAACATGACACTAGATATTACTAATTTAGCATTGATCATTAATGATGTGGTGTGCAAACATGTTCAGTTTCATGTCAACAGTACTTCGGACAAAAAGAAATAAATAATTTATTGCATTAATATTAATATCTGACCAATTAGAGGAATAAAATCAAAACCAAGCCAATATATCGAACTAATTTTCCTATTTTCAAAAAAAAAAAAAAAATTTCTTTTAGATTGGGGAGTTCAAATTATTCTGCAATTCATGTGCAAGATTACATTTTCTGACATGTAACTTCGGTAATTTACTGATTTATCTACGCAAGTTTTTAAGGGTAATTTGTAGTCAAGTCAATATTATGAGAATTGATATTATGATATTGAAATTGCTGATATGATATCAGACATTTCTAACATATGTAATGCAACGTCAACATTCTGATGAAGAAGAATTAAAAATGAAAGCAAGAAAAAATGTATACTAATATTACAACTTGAAATCTTACCAGACCAAAAAGAAAAGTTTTGCCCATAATAAAATCGAATTGATGGTATCAAAATTCTGTAATATGTATTCCTCAAAAAGGGAAAAAGAATCTCTAATTAACATGTAGAACAACATTTAGTGGGGAGCGGTGATCATACTTTACGAACTATCACTTGAATGAATGGCTTAAATCTTTTATGAACAGGGATGTATAGTAATATATCAGTCGCCTGACGGGATTATCTTGGAGCATAATCGGCCGATCGAGTGCTTGAATCTAGCTTGTGTCGTGGCCAAAGGAGTTGTTAATAGCTGAAATCGATAGTTAGGGCTTTTCCAATGCTGCACCAAAATAACACCATTTTGGTGCAGCCAAGAGGAAGGCCTCTGCGCCCAATTGCCGCAGAGGTTTTCATTTTTTTAAATTTTTTATTACAAATAGTTATATTAAAAACTATAAATATTATTTAAATTTATTAATAATAAAATATTGATTATATAATATAAACATTATTCATAATTAAAAATATATTAAATAAAATATAATAATTAATAAATGTAAAATAAAAAGAATATTTCGAGAATATTCTTTTTGTGATAAGATTTGAATTAAATGAGTTGGAGATGGATGTTGTATTTGGTATAGAAATCGCATTATTTTAATATAAAATTTGCATAAAATAGATTTTGTGGTTGAAGATGACCTTAGCGGTATAGGACAAATTCTATGCTACACTGCGTGTATATTGATTGTCTTTGAATTGGTGTTAGACCCACATATTTAACCGTGGATATGTATAAAAAAAAATCGAAGATAATGAACAATATCCCAATGAGAGATATATATAAGGCAATTCTTGGCCGGATCCGCCTCCGGACTGATTAGCCCAAGTCACTCCTCTTCCAATAATGGAATATATGTCTCCAAGTCCAAGAAGCCATGCTTTCATATGGTCATGACAATTTTTAAATAATTTTTTAAAATTATTAAAACCAAAAAAATAATCGTGTATCACGCTGTGATAAAAAAGAACTTAAAAAAAAATTTAAATAAAAAAAGGTGCAAGCAAATTGCTGACTTTTGCAAGAAAATGAATTTAATGCTCTTAGACTCTTTCATCATGGATGATGAGATAGCCCTTTTACCTCTTCGTCTCTTAAGTCAGCCTAAACAAACACCATATATCCTACAGACAAATCCCACCCCTTCAGTTAGACTCATGTCTCTGGATTCCTCTATATTCTGATCTCATAATTCAAAAAAAATAAATGAAAGAAACAACCATCACAGAATTAAGAAACCCTTCGTTTTCTTGAAAAAATCTGAGTGTGTTTTTTGTTCTGAATCCTTTATTGATCTTTGTTGAATCAAAGAGATCATACAGATTGAGTGAGAGTAGTATGGGGAGGCCACCTTGTTGTTTCAAAATTGGCGTGAAGAAAGGGCCCTGGACTCCTGAAGAAGACATCATTTTAGTTTCTTATATTCAAGAACATGGCCCTGGAAATTGGAGAGCTGTTCCCACCAATACAGGTAATAATAATGAAGAGTGTTATGTTTTTTTTGGAGAAGAATTTGATGCTATTTTGATTCTTTTTTTTTGGCTCTTAAATGAGTTTTTTCTTTTCTTGTTTTAGGTTCGGTGGAATTATTAAAGCTGTGTAATAAATATTCTCAGCTGCATCACCTACTTCTTGAATATTTACTGACTTAAGTTTGGATATTCATCAGTTGGAAATGTTTAAGTTTGGATTTTAGTATTGAAAATACTCTTTTCTTCTTTCAGGCTTGCTCAGATGCAGCAAGAGTTGCCGGCTCAGGTGGACGAATTACCTCCGGCCGGGCATCAAACGTGGCAACTTCACCGAACATGAAGAAAAGACGATCGTTCATCTTCAAGCCCTTCTTGGCAATCGGTGAGTTCATGGATAATTTCTGCATGTTAGCTAAGTTTGGTGGAGATTCAGTAAAGATCTGCACATCTTTCTTTAGGGTTTTAGGTCTGATAAACAAAATCCTACTACCTAAAATGAAGGTTCTTGGGTTTTTTGTACTATATCTACATACCTAGTTATCTAGATTAGCTTTTTTTGCAATTAAAGTACTTATATATATATATATAGTAAGAAATTTATATTAAAGTGTGACTTTTTTGTTGTAGGTGGGCTGCCATAGCTTCATACCTTCCCCTGAGAACTGACAATGACATCAAGAATTATTGGAACACTCACTTAAGGAAGAAACTAGGAAAGATTCAAGGAGAAGATAAAAATGGGGAAAGTGACAAAAATGGGAAGTCATCGAGTTCTCATTCGATCACGAAGGGCCAGTGGGAGAGGAGGCTTCAAACAGACATTCACATGGCTAAACAAGCCTTGTGTGAGGCTCTCTCACTCGATAAATCCGGCACCAATTCGTCCACTGGTTTGAATCTCTTCCCTAAGCCTCTGTCCATCGATAGATCGGATTCGAATTCATCGATTGACTCGAAGCTTTTCGAAAACTCTCCCCAAGCCTATGAACAGCCGATCCAAACATCCACATATGCATCAAGCACCGAGAACATAGCGCGTTGGCTCAAAGATTGGATGAAGAAATCCCCGAAGTCCACATCTGAGAGTACTTCCTTTAACAACCCCTCAATGGGGTCTAGTTTCAGCCCGAGTGAAGGGACTTTCATCAGCTTGAACTCTGCGAATTCCGATGTTTCGCAATCGATTTCAGTGGAGGATGAAGCCAAGTTCAAGACCGCTAACTTCACTCCTGAAACTGTGGTGATCAGAGATCAGGTTAGGCCCAACTTGGAGAATCAAATGCCCTTTAGTTTACTGGAGAAATGGCTCCTAGATGATGCAGCTGCACAAGGCCAGGATGGGGACTTCATGGACATAGCGGCCTTTAGGGAAGCTGCTGATTTGTTCTGAAGATAATTCTTGTTCCTTCAGAACAATTCAGCAGTTTTTTGATGTGGGCTTTTAGGACTTTCGCATGTTCTATACATACATATATAGATATACATACATATATAGATATATATATAAATGTATGACATATGTCCTAAATCCAAATTAGTTAAATACATCTGATGAAAATATGTCATTCATCTAAATATATATATATGTGTAATACAAACTTAAGCCATAGTTTTAATCCGTAGCATTATGTGTTGGGACAGAAGAAAAGTGTAAATTACCTGCAGTTTAGAGTCTAGTCGGATCATGTGTATTGGATAGGGATAAGCTCCCCTTTCTGAGCTTCTGGGAGATAAGTGTATGTACTTTGTGCATCATCTGGTGTACATTTCTGAGAAACATGGAATTGGGTTCGACTTCTAAGGCTTTTGAAGTTACTAACTTAGCATTTGTGAAAATTTTTTGTTAGAATTATGTTAGGATTATATTTCATACTAACTTTTGAGCTCAAAATTCCATGATATGTACCAAGTGATCGTAAGTTTGACGTAAAGAATACACACACTGATTAGAGTATTTAGACTTGAAACATCGAGAAAATTGTAATTTTGATTCGGTTTATTTATTTATTTTGCAATTTTGGTATTCATATTATCATTTTTCAACGCTACGCTGATGTGACACCCACATGACGTTTACGTGTGTAGTGTCACATTAATATTTCGATAAAAATTTATCAAAAATTGAAACATATATGACTAAAATCTAATTTTGACAACAAAAAATATCAAAATTGCAAAGAAGGTAATATAAAAGACCAAACGTGCAATTTTTCTTAAAACAAAAGTTCCTGATAATTGGCTTCTAAGATTATATTATTGTTCCTTTAGTTGGTAACATAACTTGGTTTTAGTGCAATCAATTGTTTTATTTTTACATTTAGTATGATTCTTTTCCGGAATTCTCATTTCATCTGAACATGTCAGTAATGTCTAATGTCATGCCATTATTTTATCGAAAAATTGGACAAAATGTGCAAAAATGCCAATTTAATGAAATAAGTCACTTAGAGAACCAAAACTATAGCTAGAGCTTCTGCCAATTTACCAGATGATTATTAGAATCTTACAAAAATGGCAATAAATATATATTTTTAACTATAAGGTCGGTAACAATTGTAGATATTGAAGTTTATTTATTAAAATTTCATTATTTCATGGTAATTTTGTGCACGCTACAAATCTGCCTTGTTATTCCTCTGTATTTATTTTGTTGAATCGTGCATATTACATATTGGATTATAACAAAATATTTTCAATATTGCCAAGATAGACAGAGATTAAATGTGCGAAAAAATTGAATGACATCATACATGTTGTGTATTTGCATACAGGTATGCTAACATTGAACTTGGTAAAATGAAACTTCACCTTCAAATAGCGTAGATTTATTTCAAAAATTTTCCTGAATAACGTGCCACCTTTCTTCTATATATTGTTTTAAACTTAGAATTAAAGTTTTTCAAGAGCAATTTTTAATTTATTATGAGCCCAAACGATGAACGTATAGGAACACCTTCTTTGGATTTGCCCAATAGCACAACGTTGGGGAAAATATCATTTATATCGATATTGATAAGATCCTTTTCTCTTAAACAATTATTACAACATTCAAATTGTTGCAATATAATTATAATACACATGGTAGAAAATCATTTTTCTTTGATGTTCGAATTTACTTTTACATGAGATTTAGGCTATAGCATGTGTTCTTAATCTTGTCCCATATCTTTAATTTGGGAATGGATGTGCCCCAGTAGTAGCATACCTGGAAGCCAACTCAAGTGGTATCCCAACCCGTTTTGCCCAGAACGAAAGGATTCAAGCTCGTTTTTTATCTCGCCGTCCTCCTCAACTGTTACGTGCGAGCTCTTGCTCGATCCCTAGCCTTCTCTTTCGTTGATTCCTTGTTCCTCCCAATCATACCCTAGGGCTCGATTGAAGGTATTTCTAAATGAATTTATGCATTTGAGTTCGATTTTTGGTTCAGTGGTTAATATATGTTTTATTATTGGTTGTATGTGAATCGTTGAGTCGATTGGAGGTATCGATTGGGTTGTCAAAAATTATTTGGGATTATTTTTGAATTTTCAGATTATATATTGAATTATTGGGTGATATTTTAGTCGGATAAATTGATATTGGGATGTTTCGATGCCTTAGAAATATTATACGTGAAATTCAAAAATTTAGTAGCTATGTTCGAAAATTTCAGCTTGTGCAAGATTCGGGAATTTTAATTATTACCATTGTATAATTCGAGTTTTGTAGTTGTGATGCCTCTTTTATTTTTATATCGTGGTTGTTTTTTTATGTCACAACAAGTTATCTAGAGGATGTAGCGTGTCTGATGGACCGCTGGGTAACGGTGCCTAGTAGGTGAGTTTTCTTTGAGAGATATTTATGTATATTGAGTCATTTGTCGGGAAGATGCCCCATTCTGTACGAGGCCTTAATGGATTGATTTTTGGATTTTTTTTATTTGGAGTGATCGTGCTTCGCCCGATATGCATGCGATCTTTGTTTAGTTTGTTGAACTAGACTCTATTTTCAAGTATATAAATGTTGTTTGTATTATTTTGATTTTTCGGTATGTCCTATTTATAGAGAAGTTGTGCCGAAATTTCTGTAGGTTCAGATGAATTTTCTACTTGTTTTCGTTGTTCACACTATTAATCCTGATTTTTTGGTAATTAAATGAAAATTAAGAGCATGAGCTCTCATTGTTTGATATGAAAATGTAACTAGTATATGCTCGAATCAGAGTTTAAGAAACTCAAGTATAAACACAAATAAAATGATTGCATATGTTATTGACTACTTGCTCTTATTTGAAGTATTTACTACTTAGCTTAATTAGAGTTGGTAGTTAAGTAAGTTTTGACACTTAAAGTTAATAGATAGATTTCCTAGTAGATTAAGTTTCTACTTTATTTACTCTTTTTTTGTGCTTATTAAGTTATTTCTGCATGTGGATTAATTCATTGTCTTGTTGAATGACACCTAGAGTAAGAGGGAGAAAGGGGAAAGAGGTTGTCATTCGGAAGCCCAAAATGTTTGAGAAGTTTATGGCATTATCAGGGGTAGATGTTGTCGCCCTAAAGGAGGTTCAACTCGTAATGTGAAGATCGAGGTAGAGGTGGAACATGAACCATCAACCCGTCCGGATAAGCATGTAGCCTGAATGCGGAAAATAATAATGAGGTTCAACGATTGACTCAAAGAATGAGAGAAATGGAGTTAGTGGCTACTCAATTCCAAGATATGTGTCGTCCAAAGTTCTTTGGCAATGAAGGTGGTGAAAAGACAACAATGTGGTTGAAGAGCATTAACTACTTATTTAATATGGTCGAGTACACTATAGATTTGACAATGAAGTTAGTTGTATACCATCTCACAGATCAAGCATAGCTTTGGTGGGTAGCCACAGAAGAAAAACTCAGTGAATCTAGTCAGATGATTATTTGGGAGGTTTTTTGTACTCACTTTATCCAAGAATACTCGCACCATCGTATTATTCCGCTAAGAAGCCATGTTCAATCAGTTGGTTCAGGAAATATATCAATAGAGGAGTATACCTCCCAATTTTATGATCTTCTAGCTTATATAACTCACGCGTCTGATAGTGATCGTTCTAAGCTGTTATGTTTTATGTCAGGGTTAAACTTGAAGATACATACTTTGGTTATGACTAGAGCACTCACTATTTATGTTGAAGTAGTGGAGAAAGCAAAGATTATTGAGACAAGTTTGATTTAGGGAGGACCCCAATTAGTCTCATCTTTTGTTCCTTAGTGATTAGGGAGTAACATACTAATGCTAGTGAGCGTACTCCCTACCATCCTCTGCACTCATATCTGTCATAGAAGAAACATAAATTTAAAGTAAAAAGTAAGTGGTTTAAGAAGAAGTCTCACTCTATTTCCTCCAATTCAGGCAGTAATCGTGGAGAAGGTTAAGATGGGTTTCTAGTGTGGTGTAACATGACTGATGTGATGGTAGACATTTCAGCGCACAATATACATGAGTTCAAGGAGACTTGTAGTATTTGTGGACAGTCAGGAACTATGCCAGAGTGTGTCCAAATATTAAGAGACATCAGTTTCAGTCACTACAGTTCGGTCAAGTTCCCCGAGGACCAACGTTTAGGACATATGCTCCGTCACAATATGTTCAGGAGTCTAGCTATCAACCCCCTAGAGGTACCACTCAGTAGCACTTTCTAGGGCCACATCAGGCTTGAGTGCACTCTTTGACTCAAGACCAATCCCATGAGGCATGCGATCATTGTAGGTATATGCTTTATTTTTAATCATCATGCATGCATATTGATAGACACATGATCGTATCATTCATTTTTATCTATTGCATTTGCTGATGAGCATTAGATTGTTATTACTCAATTGTTGGATATTATGTTTGTGTCAACCTCTATCAGTGTTTGTTTGTTGTCTCATGAGATAGTTCTGAATTGTGTGATTAGATTCGATGATAACCAATATAATCAAATTATCTATGTCTAAATTTGATTGTATTTTGGGAATGGATACATTGACGAATTATCGAGCCACCATTGATTGTTTTCATTTAGTTGTCAGATTCAAGCTGTATTATGGCAGTGAATGGAACTTTTACGGTAGTGATTCGCAGTCACACATTCCATTAATGTTAGCGATGAAAATTTTTAGAATGTTGTCAACATGAAATTAAGGATTCAGGATTTATTAAATTGATGCGACACATGAAGAAGGATTGAAAGTTTCAAATATTCATGTTTTTAAAGATTTCTCCGATGTATTTCCCATTGAAATTCCGAGATTTCAGCCTCAAAGTGAAATAGATTTCAGCATCGAGTTGATGTCAAGGAAAATCTTATTTCCATAGCACCGTATCTTTTTACTCCAGTATATTTGAAGAAAATCAAGGAATAATTGCAGGACTTACTGGAGAAAGGTTATACCAGACCAAATATGTCATCTCAGAGAGCTCTAGTATTGTTTTTAAAGAAGAAAGACAAAACAATGAGAATGTGCATCAATTATCGATAGTTGAACAAAACTACTGTGAAAAATAAGTATCATCTACCACACATTGATGAATAGTTTGATCAGTTACATGGTACGATAGTGTATTCCTAGATCAATCTTCATTATGGATATCATCAGCTTATTTTCTGAGAGGAAGATTTTCCTAAGGAAACATTTGGACATGTTATGAGTAGTATGAGCTCCTAGTCATGCCTTTTGGATTAAATGATGATCTATCGATTTTAATGGATTTAATTAACCATGTAGTCCGAGAATTCATAGGCAGATTTGTTAACGCTTTTATTGGTGACATTTTGATTTATTCAAAAGCAAAGAAGGATAATAGATAACATTTGAAACTAGTCATCCAAACACTCAGTGTAGCTCATATGCCAAATTTTCTAAGTGTGAATTTCGGCTAAATAGAGTAATAATTTTTTGTCATTTTATTTCAGCACAAAGAGTTTCAGTGGATCTCTATAAAACTGAAGCTATTATTAGCTAGCTTTTTCTTCAGGCTCAATTGGATTTTTTGTATGTATAGATGCTTCTCTGAATGAACAGGGCTGTGTTTGATGCATGATGGAAGAGTGATTGTGTATGTATTTTTTCAATTGAAGCCACATGAGGCTCGATATCAAGTTCACAATCTAAAGTTGGTTGTTATTTTGTTTGCGTTAAAGATATGACGTCATTATATGTACTGTAAACAATTTGTGATTTATTATGATCACAAAAGTCAAATTATATTTTCACACAGTCTGACTTGAACACGAGACAACATCGATGGATTGAGTTCCTTAAGGATTTTGATTGTGAGATGTAATATCACTACAACAAAAATGACTTTTCGCAGCGCATCATCAACAGTGTGCATTAAAAGCACGCTGTGAATAGTACTTTTAACGGCGTGCAGTAAAAGCACGCTGCGGAAAGTAATATCCGCAGCGTGCATTTATGTGTGCTGTAAATATTATATACTTTCCGCAGCGTGCAATAATGTGCGCTGTTAATATTCTATGCATTCACGGCGTGCAGTAAAAGCACGCCGTTGAAATGGGTGAATTTTTAAATTAGCGACGGTTTAACGTTGCGACGGTTTTAACTACCGTCGCTATATTTAGAGACGGTATAAAATAACCCGTCGCCGATTTAAAATCGACGACAGTTTAATAAATAACCGTCGCTTTTAGCGACGGTTTTTATTGAACTGTCGCTAATAGTTGTAAATCGACGACAGTTATGTTTAAACCGTCGCTAATAGCGACAGTTTAATGCAAAACTGTCGCTAATTATCGCAAATTGTCTATAAATATCCGATTTCCGTTCCACGTTCACATCACTTTACAACACTTAAACTTTTTTCTAATATACGTTTTTAATTTTGGTTTTAGTACATTTTTTTTAAAATTTTTGGTTAATATTTTAAGTGTTAGTTAAGAGATGATAGTTTTAATGGAATTTTTTTTAAAATTTATTAAATTATAAAAGTAAATTTTTTTTTATTTTTACGCAAAAATTTAGCGACGGTTGTATGAACTGTCGCTAAATGTAGCGACAGTTTTGTAACCGTCGCTAAATTTAAACACCGTCGTTCCCTTAGCGACGGAGTAGTAACCGTTGCTAAATTAGCGACGGTATTTTTTGTATTTAACCGTCGCAAATTAGCGACGGTTAACTTAAAAATCGTCGCTAATATTTAAATTTTTTTAAATTTTAACGGCGTGCATTGCACGCTGCGGATAGTTGTATTAACGGCGTACATATGCACGCCGTTGATAGTAGTATTAACAGCGTGCATGCGCACGCTGCGGATAAACTCGAACTTTCAACAGCTTGCAATTTCGCAGCGTGCAATGTGTGCCGCGGAAAGAGTATTTGCGCGCTGCGAAAAGCCATTTTTGTTGTAGTGTATCAACAAGGGAGAAAAAATCTATTAGTAGATGCCCTTAGCAGGAAAGTTCAAAACGCTATGTTGACATCTCTTACTATCTATAAACTCCACAAGCACTTGGGAACTTCATGATTGACTTATCGGCCCAGTGGAGACTACTTCAGAGTTTCATTTATCGAAGTCGAGCCACATATCACATCCAACATTAGAGCAACATAAATAAATTATCCTTATATTCATAATTTGAAGAAATTAGCATAGACAAGTCAATCAGACAATTTTAGTGTTGCCTCATGTGGAAATTTGTGCTATAATGATATACTCGTGGTTCCAAACTTGATATAATTGAAAGAAGAACATTTTAGTCGACACAGTGTTCACCCGAGAAATCGAAAGATGTGTCATGCTTTGAGAGCTCATTATTTGTGGGAAGGTATGAAAAAGGAAATTTATGAGTTTGTGGCTAGATGTTTAATGTGGCAACATGTTAAGAATGAAAGAATGAGGACTGCTGGTATGTTACAAAGTTTTAAAATGGCACAAGGTAATTGGGAGCACAATGCTATAGATTTCGTGACACACCTATCTCGTTATAATTGTGGATGTGATGCTATTTGGGTACTTGTGAATATATTGTCTAAATTGGCCATTTTATCCTTTATGATTGTACTAGAACTTATAAGAAAATTGCGAAAATGTACATTGATCATATGGTGAGATTTCATTGTTTGCCAGTAACCATAGTATCTGATTGTGATCTCATGTTTGGTTCGAAGTTCTAGGGTAGTTTGCAATCATTTTGGCTTCAAAAATGATTATTAACATTGTATATCATCTCCAGACAAATGGTCAATCAGAAAGGACCATCCAGAAACTCGATAATATGTTATGAGCAGTTGTAATGGATTTTAGTGGTGGTTAGAAAAAAATCATTTTCTCTGGTTGAATTATCTTACAAAAATAGTTTTTAGGCAAAGATCGTTATAACACCATTTGAAGCTTTGTATGACAGAAAATTCATATCTCCAATTTGTTGGGAAGATGTAAGAGAACAACATATGTCTAAACCAGAGTTTGAACAAGAAATGGAAGACAATGTTGACTTGATCAGGAAAAAATATGAAAGCAGCCCAAGATCTTCAAGTCAGATATGCTAATAAAATGTATATTTTTTTAGAATTTCAGGTTGGTGATCATGTTCTGTTTAAAGGATCATCATTTCAAAGTACTATGAGATTTGGGCATATAGAGAAGTTAGTTTCGCGTTATGTTGGTCCATACATGATAGCTGAGAGGATTGACATTTTGGCTTATCGTTAGGACTTGTCGCAGGGTTGTTCGCGATACACGAAGTGTTTCATGTAGCTATGACGCCAAAGTACGTGCCAGATCCATCTCATGTGTTGAGGACCAATGATGTGGAGTTAGAATGTTCCTTTAACTATGTTGAGCATCCAATGCAAGATTCTTTATTGCAAATAAAGTAAGCTTAGGAGCAAGACAATTTCACTGGTTCTGATACAGTGGAGCAAACATCGGAAAGAAGATTTCACATGGAATTTAGAGGCAAAGATGCGACAATAATGGTCTCACTTGTTTGATAACGTAAAAAAATTATTAATTTTACTTTGATTAACCTATGTACTATTGTTGATAGATGTTTTAACCATGTTGTGTGTAAGTTTTGTGTGTGCTAGATTTCTAAGATGAAATCATTTATTAGTAGGTTGTAAGAACCTGATTTTATTATCCAATATTTGGAAAATTTAGCATAATTATTTTATTAACCTGATTTTGTTACATGTCATTTATATTTATCGTAATTTTAGCGGTTTGATGTACTAGGGCCCGACTAATCTTTTTTTTTTTTGTGTTGTTGTCTTTTATGTCATAGCTGGTTATCCATATTTACGGGAAGATTATGTCGAAAGTTCCGTAAGTCAAGATGAAATTTTGTACTCATTTGCACTGTTTACACTAATAAATATTGGTTGTTTAGTTATTAAATTCTAATCAGGAACACAGGCTCTGACACCAAATTTTTATTAGTATACTCTTAAATTAAGATATGATTAATTGATAAAAATAAATAATCTAACATAAAGAATTCCTTAAATGAAGTCAAATATTGTTGACGTGACGGACATTACTGATATTTCGAAATCATGACAATATTTTGGTTAAAAAGGACCATAAGTAAAAAAAAAAAATCTAATTTACATGAATAAATTTGAATTTTGACAATTCATAAATAGAAACCGAAATGTCAACTTACGCTATAAAATTTGATTTCTTTCCTTCATTGGAGGGTATTTTGATCAAGTCATATCAAAATCACCATGTAAAAGGTATATTTTAACTTGTTATCTTAAACATGTGGTATACAAAGTGTATGAATTTAACTAAATCAGACTCCACTTATTTTTTAAAGGATAAAAATCATTCCAAAAAAGACCAAAATTTTCTCAAAAATCCAAACTCAGCACGAGGACAGTAGATCCTAGGAATGATATTGGGTCGTGTCTAAATCTGGCTCCGTATTAAACCCACCCTGTTTAGACCTAACCTAGCAGGTCTACAAGCGAGTCCGGGCGAGTCCCGGGTTTTGTCAAACTCCCCCAGACTCGTCCAACCAAAATATGCATATATNTATGAAAACTGTCTTAACTATAACTATATTTGTTAAATGACCAACCCGTCAGGATTTGATTAAAATTGTTTTTTTTAATGGATGAAGCGTCTCTCTTTGGCCGCAACTTGAAAATGTAAAATATGGATAAAATAAAAATCACAGGTCTCGTAATCAATTGCGTATAATTTTCAAACTTGTCGCAATTATTAGGTTATTACAAGTCAATAATCATATCCACAGGCAGGAATTACGTATATTGGAGCATGCAAATTGGATCCTTAATTGCACAACATGTCTTGGGTTCAATCAGCGATCAATTCAATCGTAATTAAAGCCCCTTTTTGCTTCAAAAAAATAAAATAAAATTTGGAAAGTCCCTTTTAAATAATTTCCCTATTTCTCTTGGGTTGAATTGACACAGTCGATCAAGATTCCAAGAACTACTAAGCTTGTCACGCCTAATCTCCCAATTTCTCTCGGGTTTCGGGAAAATGATGACATAACAACAGGATTTACTTACTGAATTGTTTTCTGACTTGTGTGTCATATTATATCAATTAGACTAAAATAGTCAAAAATTAAAAGTTGTAAACTTTGAAATTTAGTTGACCAAGACTCGAAAGACTAGCTATTCACCAAAAATTTATTTTCCCCATGCATTTTCCTCGTGAAATCTTCAACATTCTCTTAATCAAATTAAAAAAAAAGTAAAGAAATAAAAATCACTAGTCATTCAATTAATCCAATGGGACGAGTCGCTATCCGTGACCAATTCACCTAATATCTCAAGTGGACACACAATGGACTAACATAAAATAGGTGAGACGCATCCAAAATTTTATTTTGAGACGTTAATCAACTTACATTATCAAGGTCTCGAAATTTCATCTTAATTGTGTGTTATGGAATTGAGAAAAGAGTAGTGATTTTGATTCGAAACAATCATTCCGTTGAAGGTTGCAACATATATTGATGTTCTAAAATCGACGATGTTCGTGTAAGATGCCGATTAGGAGACTATAAAATCTCGATCAAATCTCTCCGATGTTCAAGACTGTGATATATAATTTAATAAGATAAAAAAAATATGTACATAGACTACAAAAATATAGATGGAAGATTAATCAAATGATTTACGTGTATATGGGTATTTATAAACATTAAATTTGATTCATTTTGAACGCAAAAAAGTTCGAGATCTATGAATATATGCATGCACTTAATCAAGCTGGCAAGGTGCAGAAAGGTTATGTTTGCCCATGTTCTCTACAAGAAAGTACAGAGATAGCTAAGCGCATATATATATATATATATATATCAGTGAATAAAATACATGTATTTTATGAGTAAATATGTTAATTCTGGAAAAAATTCAGTTGTTATTTTAACAAATTTTACTTTTAAAAAATGAATGTCGTGGAGATAATATATATATTTCTAGCTAAAATTAAATTTTTTCTACTTTAGAACATATTATGTTATGATAAATTTTGTATGAAAATATTTAATTTCCAATTTCGATTGATATATGTTAGATCATTTAATTTTGGTGATAACAAACACTAATTTATTTTATTAGATCTAGCTGTCGTTTGATATCTGTATTACATGTATTCAACCGCTTCAGAAGAACTCATTCAACCAGTTAAGTAATGTTAAGCTATTCAATCGCTTCATCATCAGCAGCTTAATTGATATACTCGACCGTTCTTTTTATCAAAGAACAATAATCAATGATTGAGTAAAGTTATCTTCAAGTACAAGTAAACCATCTTACAAAGATCTCACCTACTTTATCAAAAAAAAGTCGGTAGACTGATCATGCATGAAAAAAAAAGATATCAGTAGATCAAATTAATTTTCTTCAAAGTCTATGTGTAGAGTTAATTACTTTTTTATGTCAGTGGTCGTTTCCTCTCAAATTTTGAAAAGGTCAAATTGATCATTAATTAAAGTGTACGATATATAAGAAAAGGACGACGACATCATTTCTATTGCATTAATGCTCATTTATTGAGCTACAGTCAGACGTTGAATGAAGATGCAAGAAGTATTTTTTCTTGCCAAGATTGTTTGAGGAATTTTTCGACAGATTGAATCGAAAGATTTGTTACTTTACTTCATTAATGTTTTATTGGTTGTTAGACTGTGAGTCTCAACCATTTGTGAGAATAACAGGAGTTTCGAATTAGGCAATGGATAAGTCCTAAGGTTGAAGTGTGTTGTTACAAGAGTTGTAAAACTAAAGTCTTTTAGTAAAATCCTTCCTAAGTAAAAAAAGGATGACGTAGGAGTTTGAGTCTCCAAAAATCCATAACAATAGTTGTGTTAATTCTTTATTGCGTTTATTTATCTTATCAATCTGCTATATTTGAGTATATAATCTCCATAAACACAATCAGACCGTTTTTTTGCACAAAATCTATGGTTTGACCATTTCTTAAAGTATTGAGAAAGTGAACTGAGTGGTGAGAAAGTGAACTCAAATCAAGAGGAAGATGATGATGAGATATTTGATTCCAGTTCCAGTGAATTTACACGAGAAGACTTTTTCATTACACTTCATGATATGGTAAAAGATTACAAGATTCTCTATCAATCATTTGAGGAAGTAAATGTAGAAAAAGTAAGCTTGAAAGATAAGTCAAGTGAATCCAGCAGGTTGTAGCGAAAGGAACTTGACGGTCTTAAGGTAAAATAAGTCTGCTAGTTACTGAGAATGATAACATGATAAGAATGTTCCAAGACAATTTGAATGATAATCAGCAGTCTCTTAATGTAATTAACAAGTGAAACCAATGTTCAGTTTCATTAATTAAGATGCATGAAAAACAAAATCAAGCTTTTGATAAAACTGAACTTGGATTTGGTAATGATGATTTCAATCATACAGAAACAAGTACTCAATCACATATAGACAAAGGCAAGTCTAAGCATAGAGGGTCGGGATACGTTGAACCTCAAGACTCTAAGTCTTGAAATACGTGGTTAAAACCAAGATTAAATAGAACTGGACATGGTAACCGGTCAAGTTCCAAACAGTCTTGGAAGAAGCCGATTCAATTTAGACAAAGTGTCCAAAAGGGAAAACCAAGACAATACTTTAATTGCAGGCCAGTTCAAAAGAGGTACGGACTGGATAGAAAAGATAAACAGTATAAAAAAACATATGGTTAAAGCTATAAGACAAGATAGCACTACACAAAACTCTATTCGACCGCTTGAATTTTTGGACACATACAATGGTAGACCCATTAGGGTAAATTCAAGTGTAGGCCCAAAAGGATTAATCCGATGTAGACTAAACAAGATGTGGTTGACAAAAATGTTTTGTGCTATTGACAGGTACAAAAGGCAAAAAAAGTTGAAGAGTCAACCTTGTAACTTGATAGTGGATGTTCAATGTACATGACTGGAAACAAAAAGCTTTTAACAAAAGTGATTGAATGCAAAGGACCAAAAATCATATTTGATGATAACTCAAAAGGTAGAAGCGTGAGCAAGTGTAAGTTTATCCACGGTAGAGTCTTTATTAAAGATGTCCTACTAGTAGAAAATCTATGATATTGTGAATGGCTATTCAGTTGAATTTCACCAACACACTTATACCGTGAAATCTAGCAATGATGATATCATGTTAACCAGAATAAGGAACAAAAAAACCTATAGGATAAGTTGGAAAGATAATAAACTTTCATCCCCTACATGTTTTGTTGCTCAGAATTGTGAAATGCATTTGTTCTGGCACAAGCGGTTGAATCATCTTAATTTCAAATCCATTTCAAATCTGAGTAAACAAAAGTTGGTGACCGGTTTGCCTAAAAGCATTTTTATCAAAAATAAGATCTGCACTGCATGTCAGTTGAGCAAGCAAGTAAGATTTACTTTGAAAAAAAATGGTGTAATTCCTCCACCAAATACTTAGATTTACTGCATATGTATCTATTCGATCCTATACCAATAAAGATAATATGGAGAATGATGTATATTCTAGCAGTGGTGGATGATTACTCCCGATATACTTGAATAATCTTTCTATCATCCAAAGATCAAACTGCTTTAATTTGATCAAACTACTAAAACAGTTGCAAAATGAGAAATTTATTGTGATAGATAAAATAAGTAGTGACAAGGATACCAAGTTTACAAACAAAACCCTTGGATCTTATCTAAATGATCAAGGAATTAAACATGAGTTCTCAGTTGTCCGGTCTCCTTAACAGAATGATGTTGCTGAGAGAAGGAACCAGATTTTAAAAGAGGCAGTTAGAAAATGGTTGTTGATTCAAACGTTTCTCAAAGGCTTTGGAAAAAAAGCAGCCAACACAGTTTGTTATACTCAAAACAGATATGTGATTAGTAAAAGACAAAAAAAAAATTCCTTATGAGATCTATAATATCATGAAACCAGATATTTCTAGCTTATTCCAAAATTTTTGGCTGCAAGTTTTTTATTCACAACAATGGAAAAACTCACTTAACTACATTTGATGCTAAAGCTGATGAATTAATATTTATCGGATACTCATCGGTCAGCAAATCTTACAGTCTTTAACATGTATATGACCGTTGAATAAACTGTTCATGTTATCTTTGATGAATCCACTGTATGTGCAGCTCAATAATAGGTGAATGTCAATGAATTGAGTCGAAAATTGGAAAACACAAATCTGATCTATGAGAGTGACATTGAGATTGATATAAGAAGACACACTGAAGATGTTCCTACCTGTCCAATGATCATAAAGAACAATCCGATCGGACCAGACCCAGATCTCATTGAATCGGTCGTAGAGAGTGATCCAGGAAAAGGATAGGTCATCACTGAAGAAGAGGATCAACTAGAAGAAGATCAAGAAGATACATATCATCTTGTACCAAACTACTGGTTGCTTAGAAATCATCCACCCAATTTGGTCATTGATAACCCATCTGGTACCCTTAGAACTAAGAAACAAAAGGTTTATGAGTTTTGTATGAATTTTTTTCTCTCAGTTTGAGCCAAAGAAAGTTGTTGAAGCATTAACATATGCTAGCTGGATAGAGGTCATGCAAGAAGAACTCAACCAGTTTGAGGCCAAAAAAATTTGGCATTCAATCTCTCTACCGGAAAGGCAAAATGTTATTGGAACTAGATGGGTGTTCAGAAACAAACTTGGTGAGAATGTAACTGTTGTAAGGAACAAAGCTCATCTTGTAGCTCAAGTGTATAGACAAGAAGAAGATATTGAGTTTGATGAGTCATTCGCACCGATTGCAAGAATTGAGGCCATCCGAATCTTCCTCGCATATGCTACTTTCAAGGACTTCAAAGTTTTTCAAATGTATGTAAAGGCAGTATTCCTAAACGATCTTTTGCAAGAGGAAGTTTATGTTGAACAACCTTCAAGTTTTATCAACTAATACCAAATTTTGTGAGAAATTATCTAAGATTATGCAAGAAAAGTTTGAGATGAGTAAGTCCAAATCCTATCGAATTTAGGGATTTCATTTTCATACTTATCTTAAATTTTTAATCTTTATTTTGTGCTTATTTGATTTAATTTGATATTATTTTTATATTTGAACAGAAGGTGAAAAACGCTTAATTTTGGAGATAAGGTCAAATAATATTGATAATTAAGGAAATACTTGATGGATAATTTTAAGTTATATTCCAAGATGATTGCACAAAACTTCAAAGGCAACAAAATATCAAAAGAAAGAATATAAAATATTCTTATATTTGATTAACATATGGAGTTTTGGAACAAAAATTTGGGCAAATCTTGGTAAAGATGAAGTATCACCTTTTAAAAATAAAATCTCTACAATCTTATCTACAACTTGAACTTGACAAGGACTTCAAAGATAGAGGATTAGCTCCATTAAATGGAGATAAAAGGAGAGAACAACATAGAATCGAAGTAAAGAAAAGAAAACATACGTGAACAAAAGTGAAAAAATGAGAACGAAGATAAGGAAGGAGAACACATCACATACAGCAGTAGAGGGCAGAATAAGATTTTGGAGCAAGATAACAACTTTCTCTTGGGACTTGGAGGAAGATGGAAGTTGCTAAGGTTTGAGAGAGGAGGAAGACAACTCCAAAAAATGGAATCACGCCAACCACGCTGAGATTTTCTTATTCCTTCCTAAATTTTATTCTTATGAATTCAAAAATTGTGTCTTTGCTTAGGTTTAATTTTATGGAATAAATTTATTCAAACTAAGACTATAGCCAAACAATACTTTGTTTGATATTTGATTTATTTTCAATATATTATTTTTCTCGATTTTAATTATTGATTGATGTTGGTTTAATATTTTTTGTTAATAGCATTATCAACTATTTACATGTTTGTTGATTAATCATGAATCGAAAGATGACTAGTTAAATATAACAACAAAGTCGTCATCAACACATGGTTAAACTGAATAGAAATAGTATTCCATTTCAGTGTGCGGTTTTAGGTGAAAACTGAAATTCCACAAAAATTTAATGTATTTAGATCTAATTAAATAATTAAAAATAATTAGAATGTTAGATTTAAATAGGTTTATTAATTCGAGGAATCATTTAATAAATAAATTGAGGATTTCACTGTGATTGTCAAGAATTAAATTTTTAATTAAATTTTAACACGTGTCAACATAATAACATTTTGTACCGTTGTGCGACTTGGTTATTTATTTGAAGTTGAATCTCTCCTTGATCTTTGAATTCATCGTTTGTATTGCAATTGTTTTATTTAATAGTTTAAATTAATAATTCATATATTATTCTTTTATTTATTTTGTCTAGCTTAAGTTAAGTAATAAAAATTCTAGTAATTAATATTATTCTCTGTGAGATTGATACTTGGACTCATCATCCATTTACTATAACTTGACCTAATCTGTTTGCTAGATTTATTCATAATCGAAATCGTCGGTCAATTATCATGATGAGCAAACTTACATTTTTTTTTGGATTTCGAGTCAAACATCTTGACAAATGCATATTCATCAATCAATTCAATTATACTAAAGAACTCATCAAGAAAATTTTGAATTGACAACTGCTCTGTTGCATGCACCCCTATGAGCGCATCAAGTTAGATAAAGATGAAGGGGGAATTCTGGTCGAGGTAATAATATATTGTAGTTTAATAGAATCACTATTATATCTAACCGCTTGTCGACCGGATATTATGTTTGCAGTCTGTCTATGTGTTAGATTCCAAGCACCTCCCAAACAATCTCATTATACTGCAGCTAAGTATTTTCTTAAATAACTTAAAAAAACTATCAATATCCCAAAGACTCAAGTTTTATTCTTATTGGATATTATGATGCTGACTACGCAGGTTGCAAAATTGATAGGAAGAGCACCAGTGAATCATGTCAATTCCTTGATGATAGATTAATCTCCTAATTCAGCAAGAAGCAAATATTCGTTGCCATCTCAATCGCAGAAGTAAAATATCTTGTATCCGGAAGTTGTTGTGCACAAATCCTATGGATCCAACAACAGCTCAGAAATTATGGGATCCGACAAAATGAAGCTCTCATATCTTATGACAACACAAGTGCTATTGGCATAACATACAATCTCATGATGCATTCCAGTACAAAACATATTGATGTTAGACAACACTTCGTAAGATATCATGTCATAAAGAAAGAGATTCGACTGGAATACATCTCAACTGATCAATGGGTTACTTACATCCCACCAAACGTTACCAGACAATAAATTTTCTCACTTTAGAATTATTTTTAGTTTGATAGACCTATCTTAATAAATAGGTTCAGGGGGGATTATACTTGACATTTTATTATAATGAAGTAAAAACTTATCAAATGTGATAAACAATTTCTAGTCGGTACAAAAGTTTTTTTTTTTGCAAAAAGGTTGAGTAGTTCATGTGCCACAGACCGGTGCGCAGGAGCGGTCGATCATATCAATTAAGTTGCTGATGATGAAGTAGTTGAATAGCTTAGCATTACATGAACGGTTTAATGGGTTCTTGTGAAGCGATCGAGTACATGTAATACAGAACAAACAACAACTAGATCTAATAAAATAAGTTATTGTTTGTTATCACCAACGAGTGGGTCTCATGTGAGACCGTCTCACGGATCTTAATCTGTGAGACGGGTCAACCCTACTCATATTCACAATATAAAGTAATACTCTTAGCATAAAAAGTAATACCTTTTCATGGATAACTCAAATAAGAGATCCGTCTCACAAATACAACCCGTGAGACCGTCTCACACAAGTTTTTGCCATCACCAAAACTAAAGTATTTAACAATATCCCTTTTTGATGATGACAACACCTTAGCACAGGAGATAATACTCGATAAGAAAAAAAATGAATTTCATTGAGACAATGAATTTCATTATCACAAAGAATAGAAAACAGTAACAACATTTTACACTTACGTATAAAGAAAAGAAAAATCTAAACTACCTCCTAAACCATGATCTTCCACTGCTTCAGTTTTCCTTATTATATTAGTAGATTAATCCTTTGATTTGTTCTATTTTTATATATAGTATCTTTCTTTCTTGATATGTCTATATTCCGATATACCTTTTTTTATAGATATAAAATACCAGAATTTATTGGTATACAATTAATTTTGCATACATGCCGCATGTGCAATTTAATTACTAGAATTATTAAACTTATATCTACTTTTGATATTTCTAAAATATTTTTATTAAACGATTTTTTGTTCTTGAAAGAGTTTTAATTGAATTGTTACGCTGTTACCCCTTTAGATGCATGGGCTACTCCTTACATGCTGTTGTGGGATCTTATTATCTAGTCCCTACAGGCAAGGCTACAAATAAATTTTGTATATTCTATATATAAAATTAAATTTCAATATCCTTCAAAAATTGTTTAAAAATATTTATCATTTGACAAAAACTTGTGTGAGACGGTCTCATGGGTCGTATTTTGTGAGACGGATCTCTTATTTGGGTCATCAATAAAAATGTTTTACTTTTTATGCTAAGTGTATTACTTTTTATTGTGAATATCGGTAGGATTGACCCGTCTCACAGATAAAGATTCGTGAGACCGTCTCACAATAGATCTACTCTTACCATTTTAGGAGACAAGAGTAAAAAAAATCTTTGCAATTCTTAGAAGGGAATTGTTGTGGTACAATAATTGTCACTGCGAGGATAACGATTGAATTGTGTCAATTTGGATTTTGTACAGTTTAAAAGATATAAGTTGCACAATTACCTCAAATATATTTTTTAACAAAACGATAAATATTCGATCTTACTCGACCGATAGTTCATATATTCTGGCACCAAAATACCAAGTTTGTGAGATCTTGCTTTTGAAACTAAATTATAACAAACTTTTTCCCCGACCACAAAGAAATTGCAACTCTCACAAAAAAAAAAAAAAATAGATACCGTATATCATGATCTTTTGCATGATGGATAAGAATGAGTTGGTTCTGCCCTGAAATGGGTGTCTGAATTGGTAGAATAGGTGATCGTTTGATCAATATCCAAAAGTTCGATTTCTTCTACCAACATCTTCTCAGACGAGGTTGTCACACAGGTTTTCCTAATGTGGTTAACAAGACTAGCATGATTTACAGACTATTGCGTTAATTCAGTTATTTACCCAATACGTATCAAAAAATAGTTTCTGCGATTTCCATGGAAAAAAAAAAAAAAGAAGAAGAATGAGTCGGTTCTGTGTGATTTAATGAGCAATCCCAATTGACGAAGTCATGTGCATTCTGGGTAGATCATCCATCACTTTCTGAACTTGGCAAGTGTTTTAGATGCCATGAACTCTTCTGACAATTTGGGGTTGGCTTGGGACCCTTTATTGGAACTTTCTTTTAAAATTCGGAGTAAAATTTAGAATTATTGATAAATTATTGAACAAGTAACTAAATCAATGTAAAAAAAAAATTAATTTTGCCAAAAAATAAAATAAAAATTTCCTTCAAACTAACATGTTTTGATGCTCAATTTTCTGTGTATTTAAATTGTTAGGAGGATACAGGTAAATTTGATATTAATGGATGAATAATATTCTTGACTTGCGGCAAGATTGAATTTTTCTCTTAATTTTATAATTATTAATTAAGCCACTTGTAGAATAGCATGTGAACTATTCTATGTATTAGATGTATGAATGTATTTACAATATTTTTATGTTTTTAATATTTGAATAGTTCTTTGTTTTTATATTTTAGTATAATATATTTTTTAGGGTTAAATTTTTTTTGGCCCTTCATGAGAAGAACTTTTTTAAGAAATATTAATCAATATCTAATAATTTCTTTTTACTTATATTTCTTTAATTGGATGCAATAATTGTTGATGACATTTGGGCTAATGCACAAACCGATACCACTATTTATAACTCTCACAAAAGCTCATATGAGATTGTCTCAATATTCAATTTTGTGCGATGAATCTTAGACCCGATCCGAACCATTAAAATTATTATTTTGTATGTCAAAAATATTACTTTTCACTTTAGGTATGAATAAAGTATATTCGTCTCACAAATATAGATCGTTGAGACCATGTCGCATAATAACTTTTGGTAAAATGAGAAATTAATGATTAGTATCTTTAATCAATTTTCTTATGTTATTATTATAACGACACAATATTTAAAAAATTTATATATTCCAAAACGTGCCTTAATGTTCCATTTTCGTGTTCTTTGAAAAATATCCAACTTAAAGGCCCAACAATATGCTGCAATACAAACAATATATAGCCCAAAGCCTTTTTACTAATTTCTTTAAAAAAGTTCGAGGTGATCTTATAAAATCTCAAAAGAATTAAGATATTTAACTATTTTTTTTATTTTTTAAAATGTGTAGTTAACTATTTTTTTTTTATTTTTTAAAATGTGTAGTTAAGATATTTATCATGTATCTCTTAGTAAAATATAAGAAAAATTAAATTGCAGCAGATGGCTAAATAAATTCAGATAATATTATAATAAAATAAAATTCTAGGTACATAAATCACAGTTTTTAAAGATTANGTGGCAGGCGCGCGCTCTCGGCAGGCGTTGCCCAGCGCTCTCGGCAGGCGCTGCCGAGCGCTCGGGCGCGCGCGGGGGCGCCTGCACGCGTCCCTTCGGCTGTTTTTCGTGTCCCTTCGATTTTTCTGATATTTTTTCATTTCCTTGGCATTGTTTGATGATTGTGATCAGTTACCATGGCCAAAGGACATCCCCATGAATGAAAGATCATGTCTCTTCATTTGGAAAACATTAAATATTTGATATTTTGAAAATCAAACATACATACATCATTTTTTCATATCTTCTTCTTCCTTTCTTCAAAAAGAGAGAGTTCCTTCATTTCCTTGTGAAAGAACTTGAATATTTGAGTGCTCATTATTCAAGAGTTGTAGTTGTATCTTGGGAGAAGATTGCCACAAAACTCAAGCACATTGTGAGGGCAAATTCTTCTTAAGGAGAAAGTGTTCAACACTTGCCTCTACAAAGCCATTTCTTTGTTTTCTTCTTGTTTTTCTCTCACATTTGAATACCCCAGTCAACAATCTTAAGAAGAATTTTTGTTTCTGGTCAATTGCAAGAAGAATATCAATGGCTTCATCATCTACAACACATCATCCAACCATTGCACAAGGAGAGAAACCAGAAAAATTTTCTGGTGCGGATTTCAAAAGATGGCAACAAAAGATGCTCTTCTATCTCACAACCTTGAGTTTGTCAAGGTTCTTGAAGGAGGATCCTCCCACCGTTGCTGAAAACGAGACGGACACCAACATGAGGGCCGCTTTGGATGCATGGAACGAAAGTGATTTTCTTTGCAAAAACTACATCCTCAATGGACTTGATAATGCATTGTACAATGTGTATTGTCAAGTCAAGACCGCCAAGGAACTTTGGGATATGCTTGATAAGAAATACAGGGCGGAGGATGCGGGCTTGAAGAAGTTCATTGTTGGGAGATTTTTGGACTTCAAGATGGTGGACTCAAAATCCGTTATGAGTCAAGGGCAAGAACTACAACTTATCTTGCACGAGATTCATGCGGAAGGAATGAGTCTAAGCGAGTCCTTCCAAGTTGCTGCATTGATCGAGAAACTCCCTCCGTTGTGGAAGGATTTCAAGAATTACTTGAAGCACAAAAGAAAGGAGATGGGATTGGATGATCTCATTGTGAGATTGAGGATAGAAGAGGACAACAAGAGCACCGAGGCCAAGGCAAGTAAAATGGCAGCAAGGGTGAACATTGTTGAATCAAGTTTCAAAGGGAAGAAGAGGAAGTTTGAGAAGCAACCACAACAAGGCCAACAACCACCATATAAGAAGAAGTTCAAAGGCACTTGTTATAACTGCGGAAAACCAAATCACATGGCCAAGGATTGTAGGAAGCCAAAGAAAGGAAATCCTCAAGCCAACGTTGTTCAAGAAAGGTCGGTACCATTTGATTTTTCTCAACTTGATTTGTCTGCAGTTATTTTAGAAGCAAACTTGGTTGAAAACTCAAATGAGTGGTGGGTTGATACCGGAGCAACTCGACACATTTGCTCCAACAAAGGGATGTTCTCCACATACACTCCATCGACCGGGAGAAAACTATACATGGGGAACTCCGCTACATCTGAGGTGGTGGGCACCGGAAATGTGGTACTGAAGATGACATCGGGTTTGGAAGTAACTCTTGTTGATGCACTTCATGTACCAGACATAAGAAAGAACCTCGTGTCGGGGTCTCTGTTGGTCAAACATGGGTTTAGACAAGTATTTGAGTCTAACAAAGTTGTATTGACCAAGAATGGTCATTTTATTGGAAAAGGATATCTCGATGAGAACCTTTTCAAGTTGAATGTAATGGCTATACGCCAAAATGTTGTTGAAAGTAATAAAGACAAAAGTTCTATTTACTTGCTTGAGTGTTCTCATTTATGGCATGTTCGTTTAGGACACGTAAATTTTAATACCTTGCAACGTTTAATGAAACTTGAATTATTGCCTAAACACAACGTCGATCCAACACAAAAATGCGAAATATGTGTTGAAGCAAAAATGACCAAAGCGCCTTACCACTCGATTGAAAGATGTACAACTCCTCTAGAACTAATACACACCGATCTTGGTGATTTAAAGTTTGTACAAACTAGAGGAGGGAAAAGATACTACGTGACATTCATTGATGATAATACAAGGTACTGTTACGTATATCTTTTGAGGTCGAAAGATGAAGCTCTTGAAGCATTCAAAGGTTATAAGACCGAAGTTGAGAATCAACTAGGCAAACAAATAAAGAGGGTTCGAAGCGATAGAGGGGGCGAATACGGAGCACCGTTTGATGAATTCTGCACATCTGTGGGTATAATTCATGAAACGACTGCTCCTTATTCACCACAATCGAATGGCATTGCCGAAAGAAAGAATCGAACTCTAAAAGATATGATGAATGCTATGTTAATAAGTTCAGGACTACCCCAAAACTTGTGGGGGGAAGCAATACTATCGGCTAATTATATCCTGAACAAGATACCCCACAAGAAAAATAACAAGTCACCTTACGAATTGTGGAAAGGTCACAAACCTTCCTACAAGTACCTTAAAGTGTGGGGGTGTCTAGCTAAGGTTGAAATACCATAGCCTAAACAAGAGCGAATTGGACCAAAGACGGTCGACTGCATATTCATCGGGTAAGCACATAATAGTAGTGCCTATAGGTTTATAGTGCACAAATCTGAAAATGCAGAAATGAATACGGGCATGACAATTGAGTCAAGAAATGCAGTATTTTTTGAAAATATATTTCCTTGTAAAGAGAGGAAAGAAAATGGTTCTAGCAAGCGAAAACTTGATATGGAACATGAAGGTCAAGTACCTACACATGATCCAACTATAAATAAAATTGTTATACCATTGGAAAGCTCTTCAAAGGAGCAAGAACCAAGAAAAAGCAAAAGGGCTAGAATCTCAAAGTCCTTTGGTCCAGACTTCCATACTTTTATGTTGGAGAATGAACCAAAGGATATACAAGATGCTCTGGCTAGTCCTGAAGCTCCTTATTAGAAAGAAGCCATCAACTCTGAAATGGATTCCATTTTGTAAAACCATACTTGGGAACTAGTGGATCTTCCACCAGGTATCAAGCCATTGGGATGCAAATGGATATTGAAAAAGAAAATGAGAGTTGATGGAAGTATTGAAAAATACAAAGCCAGGCTTGTGGCCAAAGGCTATAGACAAAGAGAAGGACATGATTTCTTCGACACGTATTCACCAGTTTCAAGAATAACATCCATTCGTGTGCTCATTGCTATTGCAGCTTTGCATAACCTTGAGATACATCAAATGGATGTCAAAACGGCATTCTTAAATGGTGAACTTGAAGAAGAAATATATATGGAGCAACCTGAAGGCTTCATTGTTAAAGGACAAGAAAGAAAGGTCTGTCGTTTAATTAAGTCACTATACGGACTTAAACAAGCGCCCAAGCAGTGGCACGAAAAATTTGACAAAGTAGTATTGTCAAATGGATTTAAGATTAATGAGTGTGACAAATGTGTTTACATTAAAGGCACTCGAGAATCTTATGTGATGGTATGTCTATATGTGGATGACATGCTAATAATGGGGAATAACCAAGAGTTGATTAAGGGTACAAAGAAAATGTTAACAAAACATTTTGATATGAAAGATATGGGTATTGCTGATGTAATTCTAGGGATTAAAATCTTTAGAACTCCAGAAGCAATAGTCCTATCTCAGTCTCATTATGTAGAAACAGTGTTGAAGAAGTTTAACGCTTATGACTCTACCCCAGTAAAAACACCTTTGGACGTGAATGTCCATTTGGCAAAGAATCGTGGAGAACCAGTTTCCCAATTGGAATACTCCAGAATTATTGGAAGCCTTATGTACATCACTAATTGTACTAGACCGGACATCGCTTGTGCGGTTAACAAGTTAAGTCGGTTTACAAGTAATCCTAGTGATGCACATTGGAAGGCATTGACAAGGGTGCTTAGATATTTAAAGCACACCTCAGAATATGGACTAAATTACACAAGGTATCCCGCAGTACTTGAAGGATACTGTAATGCAAATTGGATTTCTGACACCAATGACTCCAAATCCACCAGCGGCTATGTATTTAGCATCGGTGGGGGAGCAGTCTCTTGGAGGTCATCGAAACAAACTTGCATTGCTAGATCTACTATGGAATCGGAGTTCATAGCGCTAGATAAAGCTGCAGAAGAAGCTGAGTGGCTTCACAACTTTCTAGAGGACATTCCGTGTTGGACAAGTCCAGTGCCAGCAATCATGATACATTGCGACAGTCAGTCAGCAATTGCAAGGGCACAAAACTGTATGTACAATGGCAAGTCTCGACATATTCGTCGAAGACATAATACTGTGCGACAGTTGATCTCTAATGGAGTTATATCTGTTGATTATATTAAATCAAAGGATAACTTAGCGGATCCGCTTACAAAAGCATTAAATAGAGATCAAATGTACTGTCTGTCAAGAGGAATGGGTTTAAAACCTACCAAATAAAGTTTTCATAATGGCAACCCAACCTTGTTGATTGGAGATCCCAAGATCTTGGTTCAATGGGACAACTAAATTATGAGAACTTGAGGAATCACTCCTCATTCCTATGACGATGAGTGAAGTTGCCTACAAAGGTAGTGAGGTTAAGTATTGTACTTTTAATGATTCCGTAGCTTGCAAAAGCGGGGTAAGTAGGATACCCTTTTACAAGGAGATCACCTATGTACGTGTGAGGACGGGCCGCCTCGATGAAACACGTATGAAGCCAAGATGTGTTCCATGGCCAAAACGGACACAACCGATAAAACAAAATGGAAATGGAAGAAAGGTTATCATGTGGGTACAGTTGTCTGGGTTTACATGAACCGCCAAGAAGTTCAAGACATCACGTTCACTTCGTGGCCTAGTAAATCCGATTGTATTCCACTAGGGAAGGTTCAAAGCCAAAAGCCACCTCTCCTGATGTGATAATTTTTCGTATATACTCTCTCTTATGCATCACGAGCATTCATGCATTAATTTCATTCATGTGGGGAATTGTTGGAAAATTTTGATGCTTAATGAATGAAAATTAAGCAAATTAATCAATGTGTTTGATTGGAAAAATTCGAAAAGAAAAACGAAGCTTAATGAACGAATATTAAGTTCGGTGGTTCTGAATTAAACTCGAAACGAGTTCATCAAATGTTGAAAGAAACTCAAACGAGTAGTCGGAACATGTAAGGGACGAAAAACGAAAAAAAAAAAAAAAATTCGGTCGTGAACAGTGGCAGGCGCGCACCTGCGCGCGCGTCACTGGCAAGCGCGCGCACATGCGCGCGGACCTGCCGAGAGCTCTCGGCAGGCGCTGCCCAGCGCTGCCGAGAGCGCTCGGCAGCGCGCAGACGGGCGCGCGCGGGGGCGCCTGCACGCGTCCCTTCGGCTGTTTTTCGTGTCCCTTCGATTTTTCTGATATTTTTTCATTTCCTTGGCATTGTTTGATGATTGTGATCAGTTACCATGGCCAAGGGACATCCCCATGAATGAAAGATCATGTCTCTTCATTTGGAAAACATTAAATATTTGATATTTTGAAAATCAAACATACATACATCATTTTTTCATATCTTCTTCTTCCTTTCTTCAAAAAGAGAGAGTTCCTTCATTTCCTTATAAAAGAACTTGAATATTTGAGTGCTCATTATTCAAGAGTTGTAGTTGTATCTTGGGAGAAGATTGCCACAAAACTCAAGCACATTGTGAGGGCAAATTCTTCTTAAGGAGAAAGTGTTCAACACTTGCCTCTACAAAGCCATTTCTTTGTTTTCTTCTTGTTTTTCTCTCACATTTGAATACCCCAGTCAACAGATTCGTGTATTGTTGGATCCACATTTTTTTTTGTCAAACCTTGTATATATTTTTTAAAATACAGTCTTAGATCACTTAGGGTGTGTTCGAGTCGACCCACCTTTTCGTTGTTTTAATAAATTTAATCAAAAAAATTCAAATTCATCGTATATCAATTTAGTATTAATTGTAACATAAAAAACCCTTGTCTAAATCAAATATTTCTCTCCAAAGCGTCGTCATGACTACGAGTTTTCCCTCGAATAATCATATATCAATTTTCAGACGAAGTGTCACACATGAGCTTAAAAGACGATAAATGACCCACCAACGTGAAAAGAAGACACTGATCCACGAGCGGGAACGTGCAGATGATGAGGTATAGTTTTGGAAGGGACCTTAGGCCTAAAGAGAAACCTATGAACACAACGTAGTTGTCTACGAACAAGGACGAAAATGTTGCAATTATTAATTAAAAACTTTGTAATTTAAAGTGCCTACTCTCTGTCAGATGTTTGTGAATGGATTCTTGTGTAAATATGTGGACAACGAGGAGTGTCGACTGCGAACCGGTCATTTGGTCGAGTTAGATGACCGGTTAACCGATGTCCGAGTGGATCAACCCAAACCAAACATTATTTTTAGGGAGAATTATTATCTTTTCATTAGATTGTCTAATTTTGAGTTTTGATCTATCAAGTTTTCGAAGTTTGATTCCGGTATACTAACTTTTAATTTTCGGATATTTTTGTTCAATTGCTGAAGTGACATCTAATAACTCATCAATTTTCAATATCACGTAAGTATTTTCCAGTGTTACATTAACATTTTTTAGTGGCAAAAACTTATGTGAGACTGTCTCACGGGTCGTATTTTGTGATACGGATCTCTTATTTGGGTCGTTCATGAAAAAATATTATTTTTTATGCTAAGAGTATTACTTTTTATTGTCAATATCGGTAAGGTTGACCCGTCTCACAGATAAAGATTCGTGAGACAGTCTCACATGAGACCTACTCCATCTATTTTGAGTGGATCAATGAGATATATCTTAATGTTTACTTAACTAATAATAATTAGTTTTTAATTGATTTGATTAAATCTTATTTAAAATTGCAATTATACCTTTATTTTTGTATATTTTTTGAATTCAATCATATATTTATTTATAATTTCAAATTTTTAGATAATTCTTGATAAAAAAAAATGAGAAGATCATTTGTTGAATGTTGTGTCTTTCAAGTTTGACTTTTATGGGTTACAGGTCAGAATTACAAGCTGGTTAATTGAGCTCAAGTGTTGGAGTGGCTACCGGTCACAAAGGGAAAGTTGCGTAGTGACTGGAACAGCCAATGCCTAGAGTATAAGAAGAGCAAAAAGACAGTTACAGAAGCTATCAGAAAAAACGAGATACACATGACATTAGAGAGATCCAAGAAATTGCGAAGAACAGAGATAGAGTTAGTGAGATTTAGGGCAAAGTTTCGATCGTAACTCTTTCATTGTGTTTGACTTGTACTTGTAAAATTTCTCTTGAATCAATGAATAAAGTTGGTTGTTATTCCTCCCGTGAATGTAGGCCAATAAAAAAATACATGAAAAAGTTGTTAGAGTAGGTGTCCAGCAAGCTAACTTGTGACTTGGGTTTTTATTGACTTTAATGTAAAACAATATTTATTTTAATAATATTTTACGATTTTATTCAATTATGACTTATGCTTTATCTGTATACTCATACAAGCTACATAGATAAAGTCATTGAATATGCAATAGGTACCATGAGGTATGTCTCTCAACGTAAGATCATGAAACTCATTAGAAGTGTACCGTATATTCTAAACAGGTTCCTAGTCGAATCAGCCACCTAAAATAAGGATAAAGGTCGCTTGAGTTTGTGAATAACATCTGCGATGTAAACGTCATGTATCATTGGCAAGGGCATGAAGATGTCCATTCATATAGATAGATGATCATATGATGATGTACTTAAAAACCCCCTCTCGGAATGTCTAAATGGCTCTCACTTATCGAGGAAAAATAGTCCGCGGTTATGGTTATACACCATTAGTCCTTTGACCCGGGACAATGTAGGGGGTTATATGTACTAGCATGCACTTTGATCCGATTATCGACTACATTGAGGATCATCAGATAGCGAGGTTGGATGCGAGAAAACGGTGCCCCAACAGTGGTATCAGAGACAGGTTATTCTCAATCGTATGTTTAATTTAAAATTGTGTCGAGTTTATTATTTCTAACCGCGCAAATATTTTCAGAAAACGATACCCATAAAAATCGTTTTCAGAAACAATTCAGGGCTAAACCAATTTTTTTAGAAATACAGACGAATTTGTAAGTCCAAGGCACAGTTGATGGGTGAGAGTGTCGCTGATGCTCCCGCCGCGGTACCGTCGTAATATGTAGATGGATCCATCGACCTACAGCTAATACGAAAGTCACAATTGAGGATGTGAATTCAATAAAAAGATAAACATATACNATGAAAGCACCCTTGGACCAGCCTAGGACACTTACTGAACTTTTTTGTGCATGATTTGAAAATGTTAGTCCCATAAACCATGGTTCCCCTAGCTCCTAGACCCTAACCATCGTGACCAACCCCTAACAAGCCATCTTAGAGCCTAAACTGAACCCATAAAAAGCTGCTGGACAAAGCTTAACCAGCCTAGAACCGCAGCCCCCCCCCCCCCCCAACCAGCTCACTACATGCATATGCACGCAAGCCTCTTTCCTCGGCCACTAGCCCTTGAACCAGCCCTCATGAAACCACCCTAGGACCTTGAATAGCCTCTCTTAGAACCTTGAACATGTCCCTGCAGCAGCTAAGAGTCGTGCCCTCCTAGGAAGCCAAAACCGAAAAACCCTAGCCCTTCAAACCCAATTTTCGTTCATCAAGGTACCCTATATTGTCCAACTTTTAAACATGCACCTAAGGACTCTTATAAACATGTGGAAAAACATTCCTTCTAGTAACCCTACCATGGCAGCCCCTTTGTGCATCATAAGCAAGAGTTTTAAAAGATGAAAACTCTAGTTTTATCATGTTTATGCCATAAAATAGAAAATAAAAGAAGTGTACCATGTTTTTCATGCAATCATGTACTAAAACATATTATATGGTGTGAAAGATGAGTGAAAGAATATTAAGTCATGCCTTTGCGTATACTAAGCATGAAAAACGACTTGCAATGCGAGGGACGTCAACGTAGGGAGGACGTTGCAGAAATTCTGCACTATTCACGTGTTTTTCCTCTCAAAAACTCGTGTGGTGTGTGTGTTTGTATGCTGATGGAGAGTCCTTGCGTTTGTGTGTGAGGTGTGCGTGTGTTTGAGTGGAATATAAGAGCTTGGAAGCTTGATTATTTGATATAAAATACTATGGTAACATGTTAGACCCAATAAACTAGTATAATAGGCCCATTAGATGATAATTAAAATATTTTGTTTGGGTTGCATGCTTTTTGAAAATATTAACAGAGCCTCCAAAAAGTCTCTATTTTCGTAAAAAAATGATTGCCGGTCTGAAATACGACTCGGCGTGTAAAAACACCTCAAAATACATCATTTTCGAAAATACATATTAAATTATACCATATATTAAATAATTAAAAATAATAATTTAATAAAAATATTTTCCCTTATATGGTCTCATGTCTCCGTTCCTCGATCGCGTCTCGAATAACCTTTAAAAATACAGTTTTTATGCATTATAGTAGAAACTACATTTTAAACATGTAAACATGCTTACCATAATCACTTCATGCAATTAAAACAATTTAATTAAAATAGATAAGAATTTGATAACTTCCATGCATGTGGTTCACGTGAACCTTCAAATTTTCGAGAAGTTACATGCATCCCTGCATTATCTAGGTTATGGACATGGATTCGTATATGGCTCGTACGGATCAATTAGTTTTCGGTTATCGATCATTCTTTATTATTTATGATGTATGTGATGTATTATAAATAATCAGTATGTGTGTTATTATTAACATAATAACAAGAGTTGCATTAATCCGGAAAGTATACAAACATCATGGAACAAGTTTTTAAAATTAATAACGAGACAAAATTTTGAAAATGAAATATCTCATTTTGGATAAAATCCAAAAATTAAATCAAGCCCATTAAAAATTAAATTAAAAGAAAGTTTAATATTTCATTGTCTTCGGCCGAATAGATGAATGAATTAGATCGAATTAGATTAAAAAAAATTAGTACTTTTTAAAAAAAATGAGTATTAGACGTTTCATATTCACTCATAATTTTGTATTTCGGAAAATCAACCAACAATTTTTAAAGTAAATATATGTTAAACATATTTAATTTCCAATAATATTTTTTGATAAATATATATTTGAATGTAATTGTTCAAAAAAATTTGTCTTCAATTAAACATCTTTTGATGCTACGCATGCACTTTTTAAGAAAAACACCATTCGACCGGGACAAACCCTTGTCTGTAAATCAAAAAGTAGGAGTGGGACTAACCCAAACCTCCGGAAAATTATAACTAAGACTTTTTACTTTATTTTTTCACTAATTAAAAGAAAATTGAAATTTATTTGTAAAGTAAATAATAAATTATTTATAATAACTTAATTTAATCAAGTTGCTCTAATATAATTTATTTATGCATAATTTGAACTAATTGTTTTCGAAGAAAAATTCGTATCGGAAAAACTTTTGTTAGGCTCAAGCACTTATACCACAAGGCCAAAACTATAGCAATTAGCCAATGTCCAATTTTTTTTTTTTTTTTTTTATATTTGTGACATCCCAGAGTACACCTACTTAGGTGTTGATGGGTCGGGATGCTAGGGCTATGAGTTTGGTAAGGTATGTGTCTATCTGGTGGTGCTGTCTCATACCATTTAGAGATCATTTTTAAAATTTTCTTACCGTCAGCCATATCTCAAGCAGACGATATTACCTTTTATGATCTGATGTAATTTTTTCATGGCCCATTTTTACAGCCAAATCAAGTGGTACAACCTCAACAGCTTGACGCATGAGAACTTTTTAGGAGGTCATTTATATTATTATTATTATTCTCACTCATGCACACTAGTCGTTTTACACAAATAATCGTGCAAATGCAATTTGTCCTTAAATTGTTTGTCATAGATTGAAATAGAATAACATAAATCTTACCCTTCCAATGATCTTGATTACTAAAGTCCCCTTCAACTAATTGTTTCTTAGGAAATAAATAAGGGGAAGTATAAGGTTGGTTGATTTTAATTAGTCAAAGAATCGCAACCAACCAAAAGGTACAACCGACTAATTAGTGAAGTTCAATGACCTCTAACATTCGTTCAAGTCAATGTTTATAACCAATGAATGCTAAAATCAAATATAATTATGCGAAAACGCAAAATGGTCTTGGATACTAGCATGTACGGACTCTTAGTCCTCTAATTGGTCCAAATTTAATATAATTACAATAACCTTGGGTCATTTTGAGAAAATAGTCAATTTAGTCCTCAGAAGTAATGTTTTTATAACCGCATCGGTTCGATCATGGATATGGTTTTGAATACATTGTTTTAGAAGACTAAATTTACTACTTTTCCAACGTAACCGAAGTCAAGTTATCGTAACTAGACCAAATTTTGACCTCTAAGTCAGATTGGTTTAATCGGACGATGATCAGAATATTGTTATATTATATAAATATGAATAAAATATAATAAATGATATATTTAAAATTTTAAAACCTAAAAGATATGTATAAATAGAAAAAAATTTATCAAAGTTTAAAAATAACTATATATGTATATTCAAAATATCTATTATATTTATATATTTAAAAAATAGATTAAATAAACTCTAGTACCGTGAAGATCTGAAAAATGATGACACAATTAAATACAAAAATTCCAGGTGATAGAACAATTAAATACAAGAATTATAAGGGACATATTTAGGTGAATACACTAGACTTGTAACAACTCTCATAAGAGGAAAATAATAATATTTAAATGGAATAAACGATCATAAATGAATGACATTTCAGTTCATCTTTGGAAACTAATAAATAGAGGTCTTAAGCTAAACAAAAGACAAACAATACTACATCAAACACTTCATAATTTTTCGAGCTTCACCAGTTGCAAAGGAGATGAAATTGTACAATATTTTCGAGCAAAAGTGCTGCTAGAATATCGTGTTGAAGTTCTGTCCAAGCATTGACTGAATTCGAGACAAGTTCTTGTCGCTTTCGAGCTATGTCTTTTATGTTTTCGATTCAAGAAAAATCAAGTAAGCTAGTGAGCTTTTGTATGTATATTCTCATTATAAAGATCACATGCACACTTATATTTTCTTTTTAAGTGAATTAATTAATTTTTCAAAAATTATTATGTATGTCATCGAAAACTCGACCCACATGATACATTTGTATAATGTGATATGCTATCTTTGAATCCATTTGTTGTTCGATATTAGATATAATTTTCGAAAGCATGTTTGAAATATACTGTAATGGTTCAAGTTAAAATGGAAAAGAAAATTCCGATATATAGCCCCAATGCGGTATGATATAATAACCATTTATTTGGTCTTGTCCCGTAGAGGAGTAACATATAGGGGACTGATCAGTAGACATGGAAAAATGAGATGATTTTCCGTGTTATGTTTATTTTGTTCATATTAGACTCAACATGCTTATAATTGAAAACCTTGATTTTGTATACCTATATATATCTATTTTATTTATTATGCACAATCGACCCCTACTCACTGAGTGTTTTCACAAACACTCACCTCTTACGCTCCCTCTCAGATAAGAATAAAGAGCCATTAGATGAAGATGAGGATGAGGATGAGGATGAGGATAATAATTCAATTTTGTTGAGTGTATAGTTTGCTTTAGAATTTTCTTTTGAATTGCATTATAAAGTTAATTATCTATTTTAATGAAATAGACTGGTTTGGATATTCAACTACTATGAACATTGTTGTTTACAAATGGTGTGATTGTGAAACAAAGTCGGTTTCGACCAACTCCGATTTCGGAACACGAATTTTAAGTGGAATCAGAGCTACACCATGTTCCTAATCCAGTTGGGAGAAATTTGGGCGAATTTGCGCAAGACATGCGCTTCAAGGCCTCTAATTCGTGCATCAGATGCCTAAGCACCGACGACATGTGTCTTAGCACCTACTTTTTGTGAAAATGAACAGATCAGGTGTCTCAGCGGCAGAAATTCGAGCTAATAAATTGAGATTATTTTCTTTCGTACAAGGTTGGATTGCATTTTATCTTAACGAACAAGTTTTATTTTTTGGAATTTAAGTCAGTAGGTTATAGGTTGATATAGATTTAAGTTCCAAGATTTTATATGAGTTTTAAGTTTTGAAATAGTAATCGTAATAATTTTAGCATATAATAAATCAATATTAATACGCTCACATTCAGTGCCGGTTTGATTCAAATTATGACGTTGGATTTTGATGTTATTCTTGGAATGTTTGGTTACCTAAGAATCGTGTAATAGTAGATATCTGCATGAAGAATGTCAAACTCCATTCATCGGACCAAGAAGAAATAGTATATCATAACAATGTCAAGGAACATAAATCTCTGCTTTCTGCTTCCCAAACGAGGAAAGCCATGAAGTCCAGATAAGAGGTCTATCTAGCAATGATAAGTGAAATAAAAAACATGTTGAGCTCAAACTAGAGTTACCTGGGATGATCCCAGATTGTGAAGTTGAGTTCGAGATTAATTTTGTACCCGTTGTTGCATCAATCTCGAGGGAACCCTACCAAATGGCCCCAACAGAACTACATGAGCTAAAACACAACTCTAGGAGCTGTTGGATAAGAAGAAAATTATACCAAGTGCTTCTCCTTGGGGAGATCCAGTCCTGTTTTTTTAAGAAGAATGATGAGAGCATGATATTGTGTATCAATCACAGAGAATTAAATGAGATCACAATCAAGAACAAATAATCCGTTCCAATCTGAGGTCACGCTTTCATTAATTTAAGGTCAAAGCAGTAGACATTCCTAAAACAACCTTCAGGACAAGATATGAACACTACGAGTTAATGGTAATGCCATTTGGATTAACTAATGCTCTAGTTGCATTCATAGATCTCATGAACAAAGTGTGTGAGTCAGTTATTGATAAAATTGTGGCGGTTTATATCGATGATATTCTTGTATATTAACCAAATGAGGAGGACCACACAGAGAACTTTCGTCTCACTCTTCATACACTAAGAGAGAAGGAATTGTACGCCAAGTTCAAGAAATACGAATTTTGGCTAAAAAAACATTACTTTCTTGGGTCATATTATTTCAGAAACAAGAGTATCAATGGATCCGAAGAAAGTGGAAGCAATTATAGAGTGGCGAAGACCAAGATTCTAAGTTTTCTAGGTCTGGCAAGCTACTATCAGAAATTCGTTGAAGGATTTTCCTCAATAGCAGTATTACTCACAAAAATCACTCAATAAAACTCCAAATTCAGCTAGAATGAAGAATGTGAGAAAAATTTTGAATTTTAAAAGAGGAACTTGTTTCTATGCCAGTGTTAGTATTACTGACTGAAGACAAGGATTTCACCATCCACAATGACGCATCGAAGGAAGGTCTTGGATGTGTGCTAATGCAAGAGAAAGTTCGATTGCACACGCATCAATACAGTTAAAGCTGTATGAGCAGAATTACCCTACACACGATCTCGAGCTAACAACATTGGTTTTTACTTTAAAAATCTGGAGACATTATCTTCACAAAGCCAAGTGTGAAATATTCACTGATCACCAAAGTCTCAAGCACTTGTTCATTCATAAAGAATTAAACATGAGACAAAGGCTGTATATTGAACTCTCAAAAGACTAAAACTTGACAATAAGCTACCATCTGAGTGAGACAAGCAAGGTAGCTGATTTTTTGATTCGGAATAATATGGGTAAAATCATCCTAGCTTCACTCTCGGTGCAATCATTCCTTCGAGAGACATTCATGCTGAATCAAAATCGAGACCATGTATTAGAAAAATTAAAGGAACCAGCCAAATAGAGAAAGAAATCATATTTTCAACAAGCTATGGGGGCTAAAAATACTTTTAGTACTACGTATCACACTCAAACTGATGGTTAAACTAAGAGGACGATACAAAATCTTGAGGATACGTTGAGAGCTTGTTTTATAGACTTCAGTGGTAATTGGAGTGAACATCTGCCCTTGATTGAGTTTGCTTTCAATAACAGTTACACAGATGCACTTCGAATGTCACTGTACGAAGCTCTGTATGGGAGAAAATGTCGATCACCAGTATATTGGGCTACAATAGGAGAAAAAGCCAAAAATGGACCCGAACCATGCCAAGAAATAGTGGATAAGTTACTATAATCAAGGAGAGAATAAAGGTTGCACGTGATCGACAGAAAAAGCTGGGCTGATCTGAAGAGAAGACCAATGAAATTTGAAAATGGCAAAAAAGCATATGTGAAAATGTCACCCATGAAAGATGTGACCCGATTCAATAAGACTGAGAAACTGAACCCTAGACATGTTGGGCTTTTGAAATTCTAGAGAAAATGAGAACACTTACAGATTCCGACGAAATATGTCAAGGTTTCGAAACTAAGAAGATATATTTCCGATCCTATTCATATTATTGAAAGCAGAACATTACTAATAGAAGAGAATCTGAAGGAAGAACTAAAATACAAAGAAGTTTCTATTCGAATTGTGGACACAAAAGACCAAGTACTAAGACAAAAAAACTATTCTGTATGTCAAGATACAATGGTCAAACCACTCCGAGAGAGAAACTACACGAGATTTAGAAGACAAAATGAGAGGACTATATCCTTACCTTTTTTAAAGACAAGCCACTTCCAATAAGGGTGGAAAAACGTGAAGACTTGAAAATTTATGGTACAATTAAGAAAAAAAATTCCAAGTGATGACACAATTAAGTACAAGCATTCCAATGGACATATTCAGCTAAATACACATGGACTTATAACAACCCTCATAAAAGCAAAATAATGATATTTAAATGCAATAAATGACCATGAATTGATGATCTTTCAGCTCACTTTTGGAGACATATAAATAGAGGCCTTAAACTAACAAAAGGCACACAATATTGTATCAAAAAATTTCATACTTTTTCGAGCTTCACGAGCTGCCAAGGGATGAAATTCTATAACATTTTCGAGCAAAAATTCTACCATAATATCGAGTCGATGTTTTGTCCAAGCATTGTCCGAATTCTAGCGAAGTTCTAGTCACTTTCGAGCTATATTATTTCAATTTTTCGATTCAAGAACAATCAATGAAGTGGGATTTTATAAGTATATATTTTTATTAGCATTGAACACTTATATTTTGTTTTTAAGTTGGCTTAATGATTTTTCCAAAAATTTATTATATATGTCTTCGGAAACTCGATCGGTGTGATACATTTATTTCTATTTTATATGTTATCTTTGAATCCGTTTTTTTCGATATTAGATATAATATTCGAAAGCATATTTGAAATATTTAAAATGCACTATAACGATTCAAGTTAAAAATGACAAAGGAAATTTCAAAGTTTTGATTTGATTTGATTTTATATGGCCTTGATACGGTAGGATATAACAACCGTTTATTTGGCATCGCCTTTTATAGGAGTAACATATAGAGAACTGATCAGTAGATCATTGAAAAATGAGATGATTTTAGAGCTATGGTTGTATTCTGTTCATATTAGATTCAACATTATTATAATTGAAAATTTGGTTATGTATACGTATATGCATCTTTGTTATTTAGTATGCACGATAGGCCCCCACTAGCTGAGTGTTTCTTCAAACATTTATCTCTTACTCTCTCTCCCAGATAAGAATGAAGAGCGGTTAGATGAGGATGAGCAAGCCATGTTTTGGGGCCGACGATGAAGAACCAGTTCGAGATCAACCATAGTTAATAATTCGATTTTGTTAAGTTTATAATCTGCAACCGTATTTCGTTTTTAATAGTGTTGTAAAGATTATTATCAATTTTTATGAAATAGACTGGTTTAGATATTTGATTACTACGAGGCTTGTTGTTTACAATTGTGTAATTGTAAAACAATGCTGACGTTGACCAACATCGGTTTTGGGACGTGACAAGTACTACTAAAATAATATTTTTTACAAATTTCAAATTCAAAATAATAATGTATTATGTATAACCAGATATTAAATTTAAGATTTTAAAAATAGGAAAATCAATTTTTTTTAAATAAATTGAAAATCATTCAAATTTTTTTCCAGTTCGTAGCCGGTCTAGCCTGTTCTTGACCGGTTTGACCGCTAAAAACGGTTATTGAGAGTGTTTCGGATCGGAGCCGTGATCGGTTCTCAGTCGAACTGTAAAACCCAAGATTTTGTGATCGTGATAATATTTTTTGTAATTTAAGTGTGCTAGGATTATTCAACATTTGGGTATCTATCTCATTATTTTATTTGAGATGTAAGATTTACAGTTTATCTAAAGTTGAGTGGATAATTATATCGTGCACAATATTGTTGGAGCTCAAGATTTAAGATAATATTGTGCATATATTTTGAACTTGGGATAATAAATAAGTCTATCACAATCCAAGAATTAAATAAGAAATTTGGATATAAGCAGATAAAGTTGGAGTTATAAATTCAAAGTTGGAAAGATTTTTACCAGATAAAGATCTAAGATTTGATATACCTGGATAGAGATTAAACAGATGATAATATGATCTCTAAATTTTGAAATATCCAAAGGATGGATATTTAGATTTCGAAATATTATCCAAGATAACGGATAAAGAATGATAATTATCCTAGATTTAAAGTTTGATTCAAAATTCAAACGCGAGGATAATACACGATCAGGATAGCAGCCACCTCCTATAAATATGAGACGCTCTCATTCAGAATTTACACATCAAATTTCGAGTTTTTCATCCCCAATTTTCGAAATTCCTCTTCGAAAATTCTGCACGAGTCAACAAAATTATGTCCAAGTTCAGAAATTCGTTTCTCTCTCTCG
>NC_133318.1:4674526-4691066 GCF_012295235.1 Primulina huaijiensis | reverse complement strand
ACCCCGGTCTCGGGGCGTGACACGAACCTATCGATACGGTTCGGTTTTGAAACACTACTCTGAAGTTGTAAAGTTTTTTTTTTTTTTGGTTATCTAATTTGTCAATGTTGTGTTTTAGTCATATATGTCTTTTGTTAATTCGCAGTCCTGTTTCACTGGAGTGTTGGCGTGACATCGGATAATCATTAATTTTCAATGACACATCAGCATTTTCCGGTGCCATGCCAGCGCTCCAGCGAAATAGGACTAAAAGCTAATAATAAAACAATTTTACGTGACTAAAACACAACTTTGACAAGTTAGATAACCAAAAAAAAAAAAAAACATGACATCTTAAAGGATTAAATTGGCCATTTTTCCATCACATTTTTGTCATTTTTTAACCATAGTTTTGACACGATGAAAGATATTTCATCAATGTTCAATGTCATGTCAATAATAATCGACATTATGTTAGTATTGCGGCAAAACATGTTAAAAATATAAAAAAAAATCAAGTTATTGTAATGCGAACCCACATTAATTTACAAAATAATTTTTCTAGTTTTCGTATAATTATACATGGATAAAATTTTAAAAAAGTGTTAATAATAGCCTCCCATGAAAAATGTAGCATGGTAGAATTGGGTACGGTTGGTAAGAAACATGCTTCAATCAATCAAGTCGACATCAACTTTTCCTTCTCGACAAATTGAACCTATGCTCTAGAGTGTTCAGCCACCACGTGCCACTTCGTGTGCTCTTGTTCATATTAGCTAAGATATTCATCCTAGTGGCAATTTACAATCTATCTTTACTTATTTGTCTGTCTAAGAGTGTTTGCAATCTCCACGAAAAAAATGATAATGAATTATTTTCACAAATTTTCAGAACTATCCCACCTAATTTGACATTCAAATAAGTCAAAACTGGCTAGGCCTACCGGGCCGATCAGTCCAACCACAATAAAATAAACGGGCTGGGTTGAAATTTTTTAACCTGTCAATATGACGGTTTGCGAAGGCTCACCCGACTAGCATGTTTTGAATGTAGTACTTGTTGTCTTTTCTTGATTTTTGATTTTTGGGCTCGAGACTAGAGGTGAAAACAAACCAAAATGGTTCGCGAACTTTTTGAGCTGACTCGAAAAATATTTGATTTGTATTTGAGCTTATCAAATCCAAGCCAAACTCAGACATGTATGAAATTTTTTTCAAGATGAACTCGATCTCAAGTTATTTTGTTCGATCGTTCGTGAGCTTCAATTTTTATTAATATAATATAATTATATATTAAATAAATAACATTGGAGCCAAAAAATTTACAATTTTAGAACTTCGAATCGAGTTCAAACACAAATAAAAATCAGTTTGAGCCGAATTCGAATATTAAATCTCACTTCATATCGTCTTGATTTGGTTAGTTTAATTTACACCCTACTCGAGACTAGGTGATCCCTACTTTCAATGGAACATTTTGTCAAAATGAAGTTATAAGTTGCCAATCATAGAGGGCTTAGCTACAAAAGTATACGGAGAATAAATTGTCAATTTGTGGGTAAAAATTTCTTGGTTTTTTTGGGTCAATTTGGACTTTTGATGTTAAGGGTCTAGTGGTCTGTACAAATAATACGTAGCCTTGCTTCACCTAATATTTCAGTAAAATCCATTGGATTTTCTTGTCATTTGACCATGACTCACTATTTCGAGTGAAGTATATATGTTATCCTCAATGCTAATAATTTACATACACTCATTAATTGGAAAAAACTTTAATGTTTTTTTAGTTAAAAAGTCGCATATAATCAAAATTTAATTTTCTTCCTGAATCATCTTTGCACATTTTCTGTATTTGTGTTGTCGTGTCATTATATAATTTAAATAGAATAATTATCCTTAAATTAGCAATTTTGTTATAAATTTAATAAGAAAAGAGATGAGACAAGAGAAATGTAAGATCAAACAATAAAGTACAAACTATTTTATTTATAATTGAGAATCTTTATTTATACTAGTTATTCTGCACACGCGATGCGTGTGTGTACAGTCTTTTTTATCATTATCGATGGACTAAAATGAAATTTGACAAATTATGGAGGGACTAAATTGATATTTGAATTGTTGAAATAAAAAAAATAAAAATTAAAGTGTGTTTTGAAATTATTTTTAAAAAAAATAAAAAAACAAAAGTATAATATTAGTATCATATAATGGTAAAGTTGAAAGAAAAAATTGGTGTTCTTTTTAGATGGTTACTATCATGTCCTCAATTTTAATAAAATAGAATAGATGATACAATTATAGAATACAAATATGTAGGTAGAAAGATTTTGATATCAATCTTAATAGAAAATCTATCTACACATCATCTACATTCAAAATCATATCATAACACTACCCTTTAGATGATTATCTACACAACAACTACTTCGTCGAAACTTTCATTTGGCAAGATGGTTGCTTGAAACTTCATGGAAAGTCATTCGTTGTCTCGTTAAAACCTTGACAATAAGACCAAGTAGGAAAAACTTGAGCGAAGGAAAAAAGAGTACACAATTAAATAGATACTTCTCTTTATATGTTATCTTCAAAATGAATACACCTCATTAAAACTTTACTAGAAAAAACTCAATTGGACAAAATCCCAGTGAAAGAAAAAGAATACGATATTTCTTACTTCTTGCTACAAGCCGCATTAAAACTTTGTTATGAAAAAACGTTTGAGAAAATTCATAAACAAGTCATAAAGTGTGTAGTCTGAACTACTTCCCCTGTTGCAAGCATCGCACGAAATCTTTAAGTCGTTGCTCGCTCTTGAGTGCTATTTTCTCAAAATTTATTATCGGTAATGCTCTTATGAAAAGATCGGTCACGTTATCTTCAATTAATACTTATATATGATACTTCAAGATCAAATATCTTTTGATCATTATCAAACAATCATTAATTGAGGTAACATATCCATATAAAAGTATTTTCTTTGTTGTGTACTATGACCAATTAATATATATTTCTTCCGAAAATATCGAATTCAAAGCTTAAAAGAAAATTTCATATTTTCCAAGTCTTTCATCTTATGTTAGTATTTTAATTACTCGACACTTTTAGTAAACTCTTCAGGAGTATCTACTAATATGAATGAATCGTATGTGTTTGGATTATCTTAATTCCCATGATGACTTTTCTCATTTTATTCAAAAGATAATCTTGGAGATAGAATGTAATTTCATTTGATACTTCAAATTATTCATAGATTTTTCTTTGTGTATCACTGATTAGTCAACACATTCATGATAAGAGAAAAAAATTTCTCGTAATCGACTTCGGGTCTTTTTGAGAAATAATGGGTTGATGTTAACCCATATTGTTCATATGTCAATATCCAATATCTACAAATTGTAGTTTTATATACTCATTATTTTCATATTGACAAAAGATACATTGAGATCAAAATAATTATCAATAATCATATTACTTTGATCTCATAGTTTTGAAAAAAATAATTTATTGAAATCTTATTTCTTACAAGTGTTTGTTAGTCTTCAGGAATAACATTATTTTGATTTATCAAATCCTTTCACTGTACCATCTAAAATTACTTTTCCTGAAGTTTTTTTTTTTTTTTTACTTTCAGGTTACAAAATCTTTTGAATTTATTGGTTGACCAAGCTTATGGCGTATTTTAGATTGATTTGTAAGTAAAATACGATATGGTATTGCATGGCATCAATTTAATTAAAATGTTTCAGTCACCTAACCTCTTATAGGATTTTTACTATTATATATGTCACGATCTCTTTACGAAGATCAACCTCCTTAATTTTGACATATGAGTTATTTTATAATTTCATTTGAAGGGTTCTTAGTTTTTATAATTAAAAACCAATTAGATTTATTGCGCTTCAAACAAGAAAATATAAATTGTTCAACTGGAACAATTATTTAAAAACCAATTAGACTTATAATGGTTTAGACCAGAAAACATAAATTGTTCAATTGGAACAATTATAAGAGCTAAATAATATATCTTATCTATTAAAACATTATATCAAAGAATATATTTGAAAACTAAAATTTGAACTTCGGGTTCACTTTATTTTCCATAAGAATTAATCATAAAAGGCAATACATTCTCTTTCATATACATTTAACTTCCACGTTCATCCCTCTCAATGTTGGAAAACATTGCTTTACTAAAATAACAATTGATATTGCATCATAAAAATCTCATTGCTATTGATTCAAGATACTTCAGCATAAATTTCAACATATTTTCAGTCTTTCATAGAGATTCAATACAGTGCATTTTAATTTTAATAATAAAATTTGGCTCAAGCCAATATCAACAATAATCAATTGACATGATGTCTACAACATTTGCTACAAGAAACATATCATTATTTTCAGAATCAATGGTTCAATAATTGATTGGAGACATCTGATAATTAATCAACCAAATCATTTTTATAAATTGTATATTATGGAAATTATTATTCTCATTAAACATCTTTGCAAAAATGAGGTTGCGAGTCGTGGACCCGCATTTATATTTACCATTTCATTGCAAAAAGTATATAGATTCATTCCCACTTTGAACAACTGAAAGATACCAAATTTAACATTTCGATATATAAGAATTCTAAAAATCTTATAATATGCTGGTTAATTGATTCAAAAATCTTCTTATTGATTTATTTAAAAACTTCTAGTTCTTTGATCAATATATTTATGTATTACCTACAATTTGTTATATTAGATACAACAGGGATGATCGTATCAATTAATCATGTCAAACTATAGAAATATTTGTATCAATGAATTTTTTATTGGTATAAAATTTTTATATTTGTAATACCAAATAGTTAACTCTATAACATCCTTAAAATTTTGTTTACATTATCAATAAACTTCAAGTTTACAATACTAGAAAATTTCAATATAAATAAACTCCTAGTTTATTGTGACATTTATTTTATCATATTAATATTGATACAATATCATTTCTGAGAACTGGATTTGTGTACCACCTAATTTTATTTTGATATTTGTTGCACCAGTTGTCTCGATATTATGTTTGTCTATGAGACACAAAACCAACATTTATTCTAAAGAATAAATTTGTTATTTTTTTCAAAAAAATATATATTAACTCTTCTGTAGTACTAGAGATTATTAAAATAATTTATTTATAATAACATACTATATTGAATAAATATTGTCATTGGATTTAATCAAACACATCATTTTTTCATTGCAATCAGTGATCTTCTGGATCATTCATGCAACTATGTTAAGTTACAATGAAAACATAATTTGAGTGGTAATCAATTTCCTTCATAAATCATGTATCGTGCTTGATAGAAATCATTTAACGTACTTCTGGTACGATATAGTGATTCGAGAGATTAATGTATATCAAGTACAATATTTGGTTAAGATATCTAATATTTTCATCGTACTACAGATACAAATATTTGTTCATGACACTTGAGACATATAATTTTCACATATTTGTGCCGATATTTTATAATATTTATTCCACTTCAAGTGAAATAAAACATTCTTCACTTTGAAAAATTGATCTACATATGACACAATGCATCATCTGTGTTCATTCACTTCAGAGAATGACGTCCATTAGGCTACTTTCAATATTAGTCGCACATTACTTACTCATGTTTTTGAAAGAATTGAAATTGAAAAATTAGACATACCAGTATTTCAATAGCTTCTACTTGAAATATATGTTGTAGCGAATGAATCAATTAAGATAAATAGTGATATGTCCTCGAAAAACAAACTTGGGTTAGACTTCTCTACCTTAATCTCGCATATGGACAAGGATAACGATCGAAAACAACATGAAATTTGAAACTTTAATACGACATAAAATAATAAGAATTGGACAAATCTTATGATTAAATATGATGATTGAGACCAATTTCTTCTTAAGTACACAATCTATAATGAGAAATATTATATGGTTTTCAACTGGATTTTGTGAAAGTATTTGACAAGTTAACAATAATTTTCATAGTAAATATATCATATTGTTAGATCTTGATAAATCCTTCAGCAGAAAACATTTCATATTAATTTTATCTAAATTAGAGAAATATGAGTTCAGAGAATTAACTCTGAACTATTAATTAATAACTGAGAATCTTTAATTATCGGATAAAATAATAAAATAAAAATATGTAGATAAAAACATTGATATATCAATCTTAATAGAAAATCATATCATAACAATTTTGAAATTTAAGTACAATAAAAAAAATTGTTCAAAAAATAAAATTAATGGGACGATCATATAAATATATGTAGAAGTAATTACTTTTTTTTTTTAATTGAATTTTAGCTTTCAATTCAAAGATATTTATTTTTGGATAATTTTTAACATGTTAAATACATCACTTTAATATTTAATATAATTAATAAAACAAAATAATTAATTTAATTAGAAGCCGATTAGTTTCTAAACCTTTAAAATAATTATATTAATTTTACGATCTAATCAACTTTCTTAATTACGTAAAATATATTTAAAATAATTATATTAATTTTACGATGTAATAAACTTTCTTAATTACTGAAAAAATACTTGCAATTATTTTACTCGAATAAGTATTTAAAAATATTTTCCTACCAAATTAAGATACACTACTAAAAAAATAATAATTTTTCAAACAATATTATTCAATGATAAAATAGACGCAATTTTTTTTTTTCAGCAAATAAAACTGGTCATGTTCAAACGAATAAATATTTTATAAATACTAAAAAAAATTGGATAAATTATAAATCACACTCCAATAAATTTTTTACGGCACGAATCTAGTATAAATGAGTAGAGCTCTTGTGAGACGATCTCACAAATCTTTATCTGTGAGACGGGTCAACCCTATCGATATTCACAATAAAAAGTAATACTCTTAGCATAAAAAGTAATAATTTTTCCATGGAGGATTAAATAAGAGATATGTTTCACAAAATACGACCCGTGAGACTGTCTCACACAAATTTTTACCATTATTAATTAAGAAAAATTGTCAATGTTTTATACACAGAGGTTGTTGACTTAAAATATGATGAATATGAATTTCTCTCACACAGAAATTTTGCTAATAACTTCAATTTGTATCAAATTCATTTTTTGCACAATTTTCCAAATCATGAAACAAAATATGACTTTTTCACCATAAAATATATCAAAGAAATTTTTTATGCTATGCCGGGAAAAGAACACAGTATTAGTGGAGTCATAAATATTCCTTAAATTAAATATAAATAAAAAGTTCGTAATATAATTTTTTTTTATGCTAAACGGGGAAAGGAACACAGTATCAGTGCCGCATTTTAGATAATGTGAAAGTGGCTGGAAATTTTAATTAAATTAAAAATATTGGTATTACGTATTGTTTTATTAAATTATTAATAAAGGTTATTGACACGATATGAAGGTGCATGTTCCCAATAATTCGTTTTTATGCAACATTAAGAACCACAAATTGTGGAATTAGATATGTTGGAACTTTTAATTTTTGTTGTAGGAATTCTTCATATTATATTAAAATTCGGTACTATAAGAAATTCAGTAGCCAATAAGTTCAGCAAATTACATATGCAAATGTTTGACAATTTACCAAAGTCTATCGAACTGAACTGAAAAATATTAATCATCATTCTCGGACTGCTGAATATATCAACGATCATTTATGATATATATTTCTATCTTGTTTAATGAAGCATGATTTCAAAATGTCCATTATTTTATTTAAGAAGGATATATTATGACCTATTGATTGTTCATATCATAAACATTATTTTCCTCCTATCTTTTGAATATGACAAACGACATGTGAAAGTTTGCTCAAGTGCAGTTATGGTCTTAGTACAATTGATTTATAGTCATTCAGATCGTAACGTTGGAAGATTGTCTATAAAAGACCAATTCGTAGTTCAACAAACTTACTTACGAGATCATACTATTCAGAAGCTCTATTGAAAATACTTGAAGTACACTCTCAAAAGAATTATTATATCTTTTTAGAGATCGTCATGTGTTGTGTTATACTCATTGTAATATAAGTATTTATTCTATCACTTGAGTAAATTTTGGTACTGACAATGTTTCTGTTAAGAAGTTTATATAATGTTTTGAAAATTTGATACTAAGAGTTTCAGTAGGCAATGTTTAAGTCCTACTGAAGTGTGTGTTTATAGAAGCTATAAATATCAAAGTATTTTAGTGAATATTTTCTGAAAATTGAAGAAGAACATAAAAGGTTTTGATCCTTCGAAGTTCCAAAAACAATCGTTGTCTTATTATTTGTGCTACTGTTTTTTTGTACTTGTTCACAAAGTTTCGGTAGACTCATTTCGCATTGTACATCAATTGTCTACTGAAAGGGTCAAGATTAGACTTCTGCTGCTAATATCAGCAGAAGATCACTTTAATCCAGAAGCGAAGAAAAATTTCAGCTGTTTATTCAACCCCCTCTAAAGCACTTCCACTGATCTTAACAAGTGATATCAAAAAGAGTTTTCTCGACCTCTGAACCTATACATAGATATCGATGACATCTTTCATGAGCAAAATCCCCATGTTCACCAAAGAAGAGTTTGATGACGACATATCAGAATGCAAGCTCATCTGGAAGCCCAAGACGATGACATATGGTACCTCATTACTCACAGAAAAATAAAAATCATAAAGGACAATACTGCAATAGCTGTTAGAGACGGTGCACCACAGATAATACAAAAGTCACAGTTAGAATGAATTATTGATGAAAAAAAAAGGCAAATCTTGATAATGTCGCAAATGACAGACTATACGAAACTCTCTACAAGAACACATTTAATAAAATCAAAATTTGTGCCACTGCAAAGGAGATTTGAGAAAATTTGATTCATCTTTGTCAGGACAACGATCATAAAAATGAGAATAAACTCCCACTAGCCATGCAAAATTTTGAAAACATCAAGATGAAGTCTGCAAAATCTATGAACGACTTTGATAAGAGATTAATCAATAGCATCAACATCGAGTTGGCAGCCCTTGGTAAAGTGTACACCAACAGGGAAGTAGCTTTGAAGGTAATGAAAGTCCTTCCAATGTAATTGGACGTAAAGATTATTGTCTTATGGGAATCAAAATATCTAAACAAGTTGGAGTTTCATGATTTGTTTGCTGACTTGAAAGCATAATAGTTTGAATTGGAAACTAGAAGTGGAGAGGAATCTACCTCTAATCATCTAACAAAAGCTCTTGCTGGCACCACTACTAACCTTGTCCAAGAGAAGACCGTTTAAAACTAAGCAATGATGTTATGTCATTGTTTGTTAAAAAAAGTTTTCCAAGTTCATGAAGAAGAACCACATGAATTTCATAACCCTAATCGAAATTATAAAAATGAGTCACCATCTGGTGACATGGCGTGTTTTAATTGTGGAAATATTGATCATTTCATTCCTGATTGTCCTAAGCCAAAGAAATGACAAGAAGAAAGGACACAAAAGAAATGACAAGAAGTCTCGTAAGAACCGATGGTTGCTGAAGATAACAAAAGCAAATGGTCATATTCCAGTTCTGAGTCTTCTAATTCATAGAGCCAATCCAGTGACAGTGATGCTTAACAAGTTCAATGTCTCATGGCCGATGTTGATCTGGACATGACTGCTGAAGAGATCCCATTCCAAGATAATCCTGATCCAACTGAAGCTAACATCTTCTCAGCACCAAGTTATAGGTGAAGTAAGACTTATCATCTTTCATTCGTAATCAGTAACTCCTCAGCACTTTCAAAATTAGGAGACAAATGATAAGTGAATGAATCATGCAACATTCATTAATTTCCAATTAGAACCTAAGAAAATCGATTAGACCACATTTACTGGTTCTAGTTAGATAGAAGCTATGGAAGATGAATTAAATCAGTTTAAGAGAAAAAATGTCTGATATCTAATTCCTCGAAATAAATTGAGTGAAGATGGAGTAGTAATCAGAAATTAATCCAAGCTATTAGCCCAAAATTTTTGACAAGATGAATGCATAGATTTTGATGAGACTTTCGCACCAATAGCTCAATTAGAAGCAATAAGATTATTTATTGATTTTGATGCCTACAAAAATTTAAGGGTATTTCAAATAGATGTCAAAATTACTTTCATAAATGGTTTATTATAAGAGTAGGTATATGTTGAACAACCTCTAGTATTTACTGATCATACTTTGTCGAATCATTTATACAAGTCGCATAAAGCTTTATATGTCTTAAAGCAGACATCAAAGGTATCAGTTTCTCATTGATCATGAATTATTATCGGATCAGTAGACAAGAAACTATTCAAATTCTCTAAAAATGATAATATTTACATGTAAAATGTATGATATTAATTTCTGATCTACTAACCCAAAGTTGTGCGAGAAATTTTCCACGCTAATTCAGGATAAATTTGAAAAGAGTACAATGAGAGAATTTACATTCTTCCGGTGTTTACAAGTCAAGCATTTGGAATTAGATATCTTCATCAATCAAGAAAAATACAGCAAAGAATTGCTGAAAAAGTAGTTCGGAATGGAAACACGTTTTTCAGAAACGATCCAATGAGTTTATCAACTAAGTTTGATAAAGATGAATGGAGAATTTCGGTAGAGGTAACTCATTATCGAGGTCTCATTGTATCTTTACTTTACTTAACTGCTAGTAGACTAGATATAATATTTGCAGTATGTATCTGTGCTAGATTTAAGTTGACCCCAAGCCATCTCACTTTCTTGCTGCTAAACATATAGTGAAATATTTGAAAGGAACTTAGAATGCTGCATTGTAGTATCCAAAAGATTCCAAATTTAATTTAATCGAATATTTAGATGCTGACCATGCAAGGCACAAATTAGACAGAAAGAGTACTACTGGTTCATGCAAATTTATTGTTGATCAACTGATATCATTGTTGAGTAAGAAGCAAACTTCTGCTGCTACATCAACAAAGAAGATATGACTACGTAAAACGATCTCCTGAATCACCTATTTTCTACGACAACATCAGTGTGATTGCGATCACATATAATCCAGTGTTGCATTCCAGAACAAAGCACATCGGTATTTGGAATCATTTCATTAGAGTCCATGTTATGAAGAAAGATATCATATTAGAATATATATGTGTCAACAAACAACAAGTTGTTGATATCTTCACCAAACCTCTGAACGAGGCTAATTTTTAATATTTCCAAGAATTTTAGGATCAATTGATATATCTTGATTATAATATGTTTGTATGCATGATCTTAGGGGGGAATTATTGCTTTTGATGAATATTATTATGTTTCTAGCCATCAATCTACTGATTAGATTGATAAACATGATGGTATACTGAAATCATGAAGTCTCTGTTGAATCTCAGCCCTCTATTAAGTTGTATTGATCATATAATATTATTATTTTAAATTATCTCCTATTTATTAACCTTCAAAGGACAACAATCGGTTATTACTTTTAAAAAAATATTTAAAGTTGTGAATTTTAAAAGCCTATATTTACTCATTTCAGTTAATTTTCAGTGACGTTTGAATATAACAGCTCACATGTGGAAACATGTTTGTCTCACATGGCGGTACATATAATCTTTTATAGCCTACAAATTTACTTACCTTACTCTCAGCAAAATTTTCATAATCTAGCTTTCAGCCCTCGTTGTATCCTTACTCTTTTTGAATCAAATTTACTTCAACTATTTTATTTGTAGACATTGCCACCAACGGAATGAACGCATGTCAAGTTAAATTTGAGTTTGTTTATGGATGGGAGGATGATGCTATGGCGGCACTGTTCAAACAGTGGAAAGTGCTGGACTTCGTCCATTTCTAAGCCTTCAAGTGGTAATCTATCAAGACACCATTCTGGATTTCAATTCAAATACCGAATAATGGGACATGTGGAGCACATTCAAAATGATCTTCTATCATCTTTTCAAAGCGTACCGAATAATGGGACATGCAGATCACATTCAAAATGATATTCTATCTCTTCACAAGTCCTTTGTTCAATTCAAAGTCAATGTCATAGAATCCCAGGCATTTGTTATTTGAAAACATAATTTTCTTGTTGAAAATCAGAATAAGAGCCATCAGGAGCTTGTGGCAAATCAGCAGCATAACCAAAAAAAAAATTGCTTGATAAAATGGATCATATGCGGCCTCTTTCACTTCCCAGATTTCTAAAAGTTTTGCATATATAAAGGATGTTGATACCAAAAAAAAGGGGAAGAAAGTCTGCTGAAAAGTTCAAACGCCACCAAAGACATTCACTTGGATCCCTAACCGATGAATTATTTTTAATGATCTATGCTCAATATCTTTTTGAATGATTCTGTTTAATAAAATTAAAGCATTTGAATAATCTTGGTTGCTGAATTTTTGCATCACCAAAAAAGGGGATATTGTTGGAATATTTATGTTTTGGTGATGTGAGGATTCTTCCATTTATATTAAATTCAGCACGCAGAGAAGTTCGGTAGCCAATAAGTTCAGCAAACCGCATACACACATATCTGATAGTTTACTAAGGTCTGTCGAACTGAATGTCAAAATATTACCTATCATCTCCAGACTACTGAATATGTTAACGTTCCTTTATGATATCTGATTTGCTACCTGTTTTAATGGAGCATGATTTCAATAAATCAAACATTTAGAGAATATCCAATATAATATTTAAGAAAAAATATATTATGATTGATTGATTGTTCGTGTCATAAGCATTAATTGCCGTCCTATATCTTTGGAATATGAAAAATGACGTATGATAGTATTACCACTGAATTTATGGCCTTAATATGACTGATTTATAGCCGTTTAGATTATAACATTGAAAGATCGTCTATAAAAGGCCAATACCGTGAGGTATTGACCCCTTTCTAAAGCACGTCTACCAATCTTAACAAGATATCATTTCATTAAAGCTAAATCAATCACTTTAAGCCATTTCTAAAGAAATTCTTTCCCATCAAATTAGAGGTTAATCAATCCCCATAATTTTGATGAACAAATTCCCAATCTTTACAATGCGCGCGCAGTTGAAAGATAATTTCCACCTCAAACACATTCTCTATCTTCTAAGTACCAATTATTATTGTTATATTATTATTAGAGAAAATAACTTTTTTGGTCCACTAACTTTCAGTATTTTGTGTTTGGTTCACTAAGTTTTCAAATTTTGATATTGGTACACCAACTTTCATTTTTTCAGATTTCTGTATTGTATTGCAGGAGTGCTGAAGTAGCATCGAAAAATGTTGGCATAGCACAAAAAAATTTTAACGTGACATCAAAAAATGCTGACGTAACACCTGAAATATCTAGATTTGGTTAGCAGTAGAGTTACTCTTCTGTCACCATCGAATTAATCATATCGAATGATATAAATTCATACTTTTCATAAATATTATATTATATTAGAATTTTCTATTTATGATGGAAATATAATCATTCATGCCATTAAAACGGGGAAATCGTATTTTTGACAATGTAACTTTCACCTGTTTAAATTTATGTCATGTTATTAAAGAAAATCACAGTTTTGAAGCATTAATTTGTTTTCTTTTTAAATAAATTTAATCATTTTTTTATCAGAGTGCTAACATGACTTGGCGTCAGCTACGTCTGACGTCATGTCAATAATTTTTGGCGACACATAAGTTTCTGGTGTTCGGTCATCGTTTTCCAATGTCACGTCAGTACCATGGTGAAAAAAATAAAAATTGACAAAGTATAAACTATTCCATTAAGATCGTAAATTAACTTACAACACGACCAAAAAAAAAAAACTTATTTACATAACCAAAAATTATCTACCGAAAAATTTGTAAGGTGTTGTCATATTATAAATAGTCGAATTGTAAATAGACAAAGCTAGAAGAGAGTAATATTAATTTGATAAAATAATTGCATAATTGGCTATCAAATATGTTATAACCACATGTAATTAAATAAACAAGTCTACAGTGTCAGCCACAATTTATTTTTATAAACCTTATTTTCATGAAAGTGGGAGAATATATGGAAACTTTATAAAAGAAATACACATATACAAGATTTGCTTGCTAGGGATAGGTCAAGGTATTCTTTCTTCCCTCAATATCAGTTCTGAAAACAACAGTTCCTCCAAATCAAGAAAACTCCCGTCAATAGATCCTTCCATTTTTAGCAACTTTTCCACAAAGGGTATTCAAGATTTATTAGGGTTACTGCAGAAGTTGTGAGATTCAAGAATGAAGAAAAGGCAAGTAGTGATCAGAAAGCAAGCATCTCAAAGGACCTCGAGTTCTCAGATTGCAAGAACGACCGTTCGATACGCAGAATGCCAGAAAAATCATGCGGCAAACATCGGAGGACACGCGGTGGATGGGTGCCGGGAGTTCATGGCCGGAGGTGGAGAAGGCACGGCTTCTGCACTCGTCTGCGCCGCCTGCGGTTGCCACCGGAGCTTCCACCGACGGGATGCCGACACCGAAGTGGTTGGTGACAATTCTTTACCTTCTTGAGTCTCTCGATTGCTTGTTTCACGAAATTCGAATTTCATTGTATGTACTTTGGAAAAAACAAATAACATAAATTTTGTGAAAAAAAAGGATCATTAATTAATCTTGTCAAAGGATGAAAAAGTCACTCTGATTTTTTCATTTTATTTTGCATCTTTTCCTTGATTTCACGCATGTTAATAATATATATGTATAATCAAAGAAAAATTATTGAAATGATGATCGGGGTTTTGTTGTTCAGATCAAGAAACTGAATATGCTTATATGCATATTTAAGGTCAAATCTTGATTTAATTAGATCAGGTTGGAAAATGTATATTGGAATATGATATAAGGTAAACCCCACGCTTTGTCCCCATCATGTGGATCCACCCATCTTCAAATAGTGTCTCTCGAAAACGTGTATTTTATTTCTTTGACTCGAAATTTTTTTGTTCCGATAGACCGAAAATGTCAACAGATGAAACGGTACAACTCATATCTTATAAATTACAACTCAGATCTTATAAATTGTATAGTAACTCAAACATCATGTTTCGATCGTTCTCTCAAGAAATGATATTTATTATTAATTCTTAACATGTACTATATTTTTAATAAGAAACATTAGTAGAGTTGAAATAAAATATATAACATGTTTTAATACAATAAGTTTTTTTTAGACTGACTGATTCTAAAATAGATAAAATTATCAGTCTTTTAATATTTTTTTTTTAAAAATGGTGTCTAAATAATTATAAAAAATGGCAAATCAAGAGATCGAGGTTATGACTTTTGTTTCAATGATCTCTTAATTTGGATTAAAGGGAAAATGGTAGTTCAGATACATGAATAATTTGTGATGAAGTGCAATAAGATACACATGTTCCCTGTCAATATTTTGGCACTTCGAATTGTGCATGCTTTTGTTATCTGTTTATTATTATTTTTTTGGTGAATGGTTCGGTACTTCTTTTAACTGTCTCATCATTGTCGTTTATTTTTATTTAAATTTCTAATTATAAGTAACAAAAATTTTAATACATTCATGGACTTAAATTTCTAATTATAAGTAACTAAAATTTTAATACAGTCGTGGACTTAATATTTCAACAATTTATCTATTTTCTATTTTGTTTAAGCTCGTGCAAAGTTTGACATCGGTGATGTGACATTACACATGTTAACGTCATATATATACCAGTACTTCATCGACATCACATCTGTATCTCATTGGAAAAAGAACTAAAAATTCATAAATAAGAAAATATAACATACTAAGATCGAAATTTGATAACAAAGACGACTAGAACTGGAAAGAGACAAATATATATGATCAAAAATAGGTCTCTTGTGAAAATCTTTATTCGCGAGACGAGTCAACCATGCACATATTTAAATAAAAATAATATTTTTGACAAAAAAATAATATTTTTTTATTGCTGACCCAAATAAAATATCATTCTTACGAAATTGACCAAGAAAACCATTTCACATTAGTTTTTGTATATGATCAAATTTACATATTATTAAAAAAAAATAACAATAAAAACTATTTGTACACTATGGATATATTTTTAATCAATTTACTACATGGAAATATTATTTCGAAACAATATTATACTCTCAAATTATATATTAAAGCTATATCGATATTTTCATTTAATATTTTAAACGTCGGTTCAGACATTATATTTAATTGTTCTCTTAATATGCACAATTTCTCACCCAACGTGCAAGTCCTTTCACTTGTGTCAATTTTCAATCAGCTATTGCAGACAACCAACTACATAAACAAACATATTTTCAAGTCCATATTTGTCAATGCCATGGACTTTTGAAATACGGGCTATCGAGTTGTTTTCACAAGCTGCTCAATCCATATTATTTCAATCAAAAACTTGATCGAAACTAAATGTAATTACGAATATTCTTCGTATTTTGATTTTGACTGAGGAAGCCTAAGGAGAGTTTGAGAATCCATCGTCATTAATTAAACATATTATTTCAATCAAACACTTGATCGAAATTAT
>NC_133318.1:4347429-4352817 GCF_012295235.1 Primulina huaijiensis | reverse complement strand
ATCTCGTACTTACGAAATATATTACTTGCAGACAACCTACACTTGGGTGAATTATAATTTAAGTAGTAGCAAGTTTTTGGCGCCGTTGCCGGGGAGGTATAAATTAAGTTTATATTTGTTAATTATGTTTTATTTATAAGTATTGTGTTTTTTATGAGTATTTGGAGTCGAAAAAAAAGTGGTAGACTTATTCGAGTATCTGAAAATAATTTAAACATGGATGATAATTCAAATAATCAAAATAATGATAACAATAATAACAACAACAATAATAATAATCAATAACATGATCAATTAAGAACACTTAGGCACCATATGAACCCTATTAGAACTAGTGCCTCATCTTGTTTAGTTTTTCCTCCTGATGCATCTAATTTCAACTTTAAACCTCAAATTATTCAACTTTTACCAAATTTTCATGGCTTAGATTCTGAAAATCCATATTTACATCTGAGAGAATTTGAGGAAGTTTGTAACACTTATAATGATCAAAATTGTAGCATGGATACAGTTCGATTAAAACTTTTCCCTTTTTCTTTAAAAGATAAAGCTAAAACATGGCTACAAAATTTGAGATCAAGTTCAATAAGATCATGGGAAGAAATGCAACAACAATTTCTCAAAAAGTTTTTTCCTTCCCATAGAACAAACTATTTTAAAAGACAAATTACTACTTTTTCTCAAAAACAAGGAGAAACATTTTATCAATGTTGGGATAGATATAAAGAATTACTTAATACATGCCCACATCATGGTTTTGAAACATGGAGAATAGTTTTTCACTTTTATGAAGGTCTAATACCTAAAGATAGGCAAATGATAGAATTCATGTGTAATGGAACTTTTGAAGATAAAAACCCAAATGAAGCTATGGAGTATTTGGATTCATTAGCAGAAAATGCTCAAAATTGGGATAATATAGGCACAATAGAACCACCAACAACTAAAATCAATAATTCAACAAATGGGGGTGGTATCTATAATCTTAAAGATGATATGGATATTCAAGCTAAACTTGCATCTTTAGCAAGAAAAATTGAGTCATTAGAAATGAAAAAGAGTGGTCAATTAAAAAGTATTCAAGAAATTGTTTGTCATATATGTGATACACATGATCATGCTACAAAAGATTGTCCAACATTACCTTCATTTAAAGAATGTCTCCATGAACAAGCAAATTATGTTAACAATTATAAAAAACCAATACTAGATCCTTTTTCAACATCATATAATCCTGGATGGAAAAATCATCCTAATTTTAGTTGGAGGAATGATAATAATGCACAACCCTCACAACAATATTTTCAAAATAACCAAAATCATCAAGGTTATATTCCTTATGTTACACCTCCAAGAAAAAACTTTGAAGATGTAATTCATGCATTTATCCAAAAGCAAGAATCTATCAATATTCAAAACAGTCAATCTATGACTGATTTGAAAGAAACTCTTGCAAAATTTGCATCTGCACTTAATATTCATGAAAAAGGAAAATTTCCATCTCAACCTCAACCTAATCCTAAAAATCAAAATCAAGAATTAAAAAATGAAAAAATTGATCAAATAAAATCTGTTATTACCCTTAGAAGTGGTAAAATAGTTAATGATCCATATAGTAATGAAAACAAGGATCATTTAAAATCAAAGAGTAAGGATGATAATCCTGATACTTTTGAGAATGATGATACCTTAAATTCTAAAAATAATATGTTGAATGATAAATCATCTGAAATAGTAAATGAATCAAATAAACCTCCACCATTTCCTCATGCATTAACAAATCATAAAAAACAAAAAAATGATTCTGATATCTATGAAGTTTTTAAACAAGTAAAGATAAATATTCCATTATTAGATGCTATTAAACAAGTACCTTCATATGCAAAATTTTTAAAAGACTTATGTACTGTGAAGAGAAAATTGCATGTGAAGAAGAAAGCATTCTTGGCTGAACAAGTAAGTTCTATTCTTCAAAATAATTCTAGTTTAAAATATAAAGATCCTGGTTGTCCAACAATTTCATGTATTATTGGAGAAAATAAAATTAAAAAAGCTTTGTTAGATTTGGGAGCAAGTGTGAATTTACTTCCTTATTCAGTTTATGAAAAACTTAATTTAGGAGAATTAAAACCCACTTCTGTTACTCTCTTACTGGCGGATAGGTCAATCAAAATACCTAGAGGTATTGTAGAAGATGTGTTGGTTCAAGTTGATAAATTCATATATCCTGTAGATTTTATTGTTTTGGATACACAACCAATACAAGTACATAATGAAATTCCAGTAATATTGGGACGACCATTTCTAGCAACTTCAAATGCTTTAATTAATTGTCGAAATGGAATAATGAAATTGTCTTTTGGAAATATGACTCTAGAACTTAATGTGTTCAATTTATGTAAACAACCAAGTATTAATGAAAATGAATATGATAATGAAATTGAAACAATTATGGAAGAAAATATACAAGAAGAAAACTTAAATCAACAATCTGAAGTTTTTTCAATAGAAAGTTTTGAGTCTGAAAATAATTTTAAAAAAGATGATAATACAAAACTTGAATTAAAAGTTTTACCATTCGAATTGAAATATGTATTTCTTGGTGAAAATAAAACATTTCCTGTTGTAATTTCTTCCACTCTTCTACCAAATCAAGAAGAAGATTTAATTAAATTACTTAAGAAATATAAAAATGCAATTGGATGGACTTTGAAAGATATAAAAGGTATAAATCCTTTAATTTGCACACATAAAATTCATTTGGAAGAAAATGCTAAAACATATCAACAACCACAAAGAAGGTTAAATCCACATATGAAAGAAGTTGTTAAGAATGAAGTATTAAAACTATTAGACGCTGGAATTATCTATCCAATCTCAGATAGTAAATGGGTAAGTCCAACACAAGTAGTACCTAAAAAGTCAGGCATCACTGTTATAAAAAATGAAAAGGGAGAGTTATTACAAGCTAGGATTCCATCTAGTTGGCGTATGTGTATTGATTATAGAAAATTAAATGATGCAACTAGAAAAGATCATTTCCCACTACCATTTTTAGATCAAATTCTAGAAAAAGTAGCAGGAAATTCTTATTACTGTTTTCTTGATGGGTATTCGGGGTATTATCAAATACCTATATCATTAGAAGATCAAGAAAAAACTACTTTCACTTGTCCTTTCGGAACTTTTGCATTTAAAAGAATGCCATTTGGTTTATGTAATGCTCCGGCTACTTTTCAAAGATGCATGTTAAGTATTTTCAGTGATATGATTGAAGAATTTGTAGAAGTTTTTATGGATGATATAACTGTTTTTGGAAACTCATTTGAAAATTGTCTTAAAAACCTAGAAGAAGTATTAAAACGATGTGAAGAAAAAAATCTTGTTTTAAATTGGGAAAAATGTCATTATATGGTTAAATCTGGGATTGTGTTAGGTCATGTGATATCTGAAAAAGGAATTGAAGTTGATAAAGCCAAAGTTGATGTTATTGCTAATTTAACATCACCAAAAACGGTCAAAGAAGTTCGATCATTCTTGGGTCATGCAGGTTTTTATAGAAGGTTTATAAAAAATTTCAGCATAATATCTAAACCAATTTCGAATCTTTTAACAAAAGATACACAATTTGAATGGACTCAGAAATGTGAAAATGCTTTTAAAAAAATAATTAATCTTTTAATTACATCACCTATTTTACAACCTCCAGATTGGTCTTTACCATTTGAATTAATGTGTGATGCAAGTGATTATGCTATAGGAGCTGTGTTAGGACAGAGAAAAGAAGGAAAACCGTATGCGATCTATTATGCTAGTAGAACCTTAAATAGTGCCCAAATAAATTATTCAACTACTGAAAAAGAATTACTTTCAGTAGTATTTGCATTAGATAAGTTTCGATCTTATTTAATTGGTTCTACTACTATTGTGTACACTGATCATTCTGCCGTAAAATATTTATCAAATAAACAAGATGCTAAGCCAAGATTAATACGGTGGATTTTATTGTTACAAGAATTTGATATTATAATTAAAGATAAAAAATGAAAAGAAAATGTCGTAGCCGATCATTTATCTAGAATAATGACTGAATCATCTCATAATGAAATACCAATAAATGAAAATTTTCCAGATGATCAGTTGTTTTATGCTACTATTATGCCCTGGTTTTCTAACATTGTAAATTTTATTGTGACAAATAAAATACCTTCTCATTGGAATTCACAGGATAAGAATAAATTCTTGATAGAAGTTAAAAAATTTTATTGGGATGGTCCTTACTTGTTTAAGTATTGTCCTGACCAAATTTTTCGACGATGCATACCCGACAATGAAGTAAGTAATGTTATTAAATTTTGTCATTCTGAAGCATGTGGAGGTCATTTTTTATCCAATAAAACAGCTGCAAAAATTTTACAATGTGGATTTATTGGCCCTCTTTATTCAAAGATACGCATATATTTTGCAAATCTTGTGAAAACTGTCAGAAGATGGGATCAATTTCAAAACGAAACATGATGTCTTTGAATCCAATCATAATTATTGAAATATTCGATAGTTGGGGGATAGATTTTATGGGTCCATTTCCATTATCTTTTGGATATACGTACATTTTAGTCGCTGTTGATTATGTTTCAAAATGGATTGAAGCAATTGCATGTAGAACTAATGATCATAAAGTTGTTATAAAATTTTTAAAAGAAAATATTTTTAGTCGATTTAGAATACCTAGACCAATAATTAGTGATGGGGGAAGTCATTTTATAAATAAATCATTTTCTTCTTTGTTAAGAAAATATGGCATTACACATAAAGTTTCAACCCCATATCATCCTCAAAGTAATGGTCAAGTTGAACTTGCAAATAGAGAAATAAAACAAATTTTAGAAAAAACAGTTAATCCAAATCGAAAAGATTGGTCTTTAAGATTAACTGATGCATTATGGACATATAGAACTGCATTTAAGACATCATTAGGGATGTCACCATATAGGTTAGTTTTTGGTAAGCATTGTCATTTACCGGTTGAAATTGAACATAAAGCTTATTGGGCAATTAAAGCATTTAATATTAATTTAGATGATGCATCTAAATTAAGAAAATTGCAATTAAATGAACTTGAAGAATTAAGAAATGATGCATATGAAAATTCAAAGATTTATAAAGATAAAACTAAAGCCTTTCATGATAAAAATATTATGAGAAAGTCATTTGAAATTGGACAAAAAATTTTACTTTATAATTCTCGTTTGCATTTATTTCCAGGAAAACTAAGATCGAGATGGTCAGGACCATTTATAGTTAAATTTGTTTATCCTCATGGTGCTGTTGATATTGAAAATCCTAAAAATAATGACGTGTTTAAAGTTAATGGGCAAAGACTTAAGC
>NC_133318.1:4320741-4343165 GCF_012295235.1 Primulina huaijiensis | reverse complement strand
CGGTTGTTCTAAATGAAATATAATGATTTAATTTAACATTTATTTTATGCAGTTATATATTTATATAGTTATATATATAATCATAGGTACCATATATAAAATATCGGTGAATTCGGTATTTTTTATAGTGGGAACTATATTATATTAGGTGTGTGTTTGAATATTTAAATTTCTTGGAACCATTATTTATGGTGGTTTCCTTTGTTTTACTTTTAGTTAAACAATATTGCATAAACCAAGAATAAATCCTCGAGCTTTGACAAAATTTATAATTTGTAAACTTCGTTCTTGCATTTGGTAATCTATAAATTAATAAATTTAAACTTAAAATAACCTCTCTGTGGATCGATCTCGTACTTACGAAATATATTACTTGCAGACAACCTACACTTGGGTGAATTATAATTTAAGTAGTAGCAGAGACGGCTTCACAAGGAGTAGTGGATGTAACTTTAGCAACACTTTAAGAACATCATGAAAATGAGCACTAACTGTCTGTCCACTACGTATGTAATCATGCCCAGCAACACGATTCTTTTTATGATGCGCCAATATAGACAAGAACATGGCCACTTTCTCTTCGACTCGTACATATCTTGAGTCAGCTAACCCGCCTACGTTTGTTAACAAATAACAGAGTCGTGCAAACGCGCTTCGATTCATCCTTAAGTTAGTCACACATTGGATATCTCCGACTTCAATAATCCTATACAAATTGCTCAATTGAGCATTGACCCTTTCGATCATGCTGTAAGAAGCAGCTTGTCTTCGACGGACACGACGTGTAATTGAGACCATTCGTGTATGCTCTCGTATTAGGAGACATAACATCACAAAAGATCGACATAACATATTGTAGACCAGCAGAAGGATTACAAGTTTACTATGGTGCTCCATGTTGTCAGTAAACTCAACAGAAAACTAGAAATTTAGGTGTGATTACCAAACAAATGACAGGAACATGGTAAACTAACAAATGTGATTTAATGTATACGCGATTAAAGGACATGGATCTTAACCAAAATACACATCGCAAAATTGTATTTCAATTTTCTGCGAACGAAAATTCCATACATTTTCGGTTAAGAAATGAAAATTTCAAAATTAAGTTCTACTTAAAAAAAGTAGACTTACGAACTATCATTTACGTTGACATTAGTACAGAATAGAAAGGAAATTACTTTCTTTCACTGGGCAAAAAGAAATGCCGTAAACGTAGCTTCCAAACTTTTAGGGAAAATTCACAACAAACCCAACCTCACTTCTGTAGCATAGCACAAGCTTATCTTACGGTCGCAGATACGAAGAAATTAAACGAAAAATAAGCAGCAATCATTATTAGTTCACGAATTAAAAGCGGGAAAATGACTTCGACCAAAAAAAAATCCATACAACATTGACCTCGACAAACGGATGCTTACAAAACGGCTATAAAAGACAGAAAAGTACTTCACCCTTCAAGACTTTCGAAGCCTGCAGAAATACGAGAGGCCGCCATTGAAGAGAGATGAGAAGAGTTTGGTCTTTTTGGTTGGTGAGATAAAGGGTAAATAGGGTAGAGAAATAATAAATATGTACTCTTGTTCATTTCAGGATTCTTTATACCACCAAAAAGTTGGGACTGATGTCTCTTCTTTTCATGCGAGTACAGTGTGTCTATAACGAGCTTCAAGTTATCAATTGTCAAGTAAAAAACCAGTCAAACAACGGATAATATATTATTCCTTTCTTAATCCTCCAATAATCACTCCCACCAAACATAACTTTTAATTATCTAACAAATTAAATTTAAATACAAAGAAAAAATTTATAGCCTGCAAACAATGCTTACTGGTTTTAGAGACAACCTTTTCAAGCTTGCTTTGCTCAATACTACAATAAATGTTTAGTTAGTCCCTTAAACACCAAAATTAATGTCCAACTCCTTAAACCCACTTCCCAAGAAAGCAAATTCAAACGTATTTCTCATATTTTTCCTGTGAGCGATTCGTTGCAGGAATATTTTCTTTCGAACAATTACTGGGCATTGTGATTTCTCCGAAAATTTCCATTTTACCTGTTCACTTTTCAAAATCGGGGCTGCTTGGATTTGTGGAAAGCATGGATAATCGGGGCATGTTCATGAGATAGGAGAACGTGAAGGCGCATCCTCGAGGTGGGATTGGGGGGCCTGGGGTGCGGTGGGGTCACTCATGTAACGCCATTAGAGGAGGGAAGCTTCTTTATGTCTTCGGTGGCTATGGCAAATATCAATGCCAGACCAACAGCGTTCATGTATTCGACACTGGTGTGTACCCTCTTGCTGTTATCTTTTGTTTGTCTTTTTTAGGGCTGTGGCTTTGTTCTCATAGTTTTGGGTTCTTTTTACTGGTTTCGTATTCCTAGAGTTTTCAATGAATCTTGGAGTCTTAGTTAATAGCAGCACAGATCGCACTAAGGTTGTAAGTCTAGAGCCTAATCACAAAGCCTAATGCGAGGGGCACACTTTATGTGTGCGTGTGTGGCTTTAGTTGTTGGACTTAAGGTGTAGAATTTGTTGTGTGGTGGCTATTGTCTTGACCTTCGTGGCGCCACAGATTAATACCCATGTTACTTGCAATTATGATTCAATAATGTAGAAATTTTTGACATAATCTCCAGTAGACTTGACCGCATCAAAATCCAGGTATTCAGAAACTATATTTTCAATGAAAATTTATCCAAAATATGTAAATTAATCAGAATTAAGGAACACGAATTATCGGAACATATGTGCGGAACCATATTTAGATGGTGGAAGTGCTGATCAAAATATAAATTATAATACATGTAAGATTTGCAAGATTAGGTTACATCGCATATTTCTATACTGCCAAACTCAAGCTAAGCTTTTTCAGCCATCCCCTGGACTGTTCCATGGCTACAGCTCTCTTGTTCCTACAGAAACATTTCTAAATGGGGTGAGCACACAACCAATTATATGCTCATGAGTCAATTCATGTGATGTGATATCCATTGCAAGAGTAATATCTACTTGAAATATGGATTTAAAGAATACTCGGGGTGAAATGATTATCGTATGTTACAGTGACATCTTCATTGTTGTAGTAACTTAGCGGTCATAACAACAGGTCGCATCACCATAGCATACTAACATCATATATTTGTATAATATGCGTGTGTTCATTGGTGTGAGAGTGTAGGTGAATATTGTTTTCCAAAAATGTTCAAGTTTCTAATGTTGGTATATTTTATGAGCAGTCAATATGATATGGAGTGAGCCCGTGATGAAGGGTGTGCCACCTACCCCGAGGGACAGCCATAGCTGTACCACGGTTGGAGATAACCTGTTTGTGTTTGGTGGTACAGATGGAAGAAGGCCACTTAATGATCTGCATATATTGGACACTTGTGAGTTTGCTTATGGTACTTGCAGTTTTTTCCATATGTTATAATGATGGTTGTACTTGCTGCAAGATTTCATTTAATTGCCCTTTACTCTGTGGAATAATGTTGGATGGAGAAATTATTATTGACTGAAAGCCGTGATTAGTTTTGTTGTTGCCAAAAGAATTGAGGCATGGAATTCTGTCTAAACTTTATCCGTGGATAATCTCCATTAGATCGCGCTGCCAAGTAGGTTCTTAAAGTTTGACATGCTTGATTCATTTTTTCCAGCCAATTTCTGGTGCAATTCGGTGTTGTGATTTTTGAGGAGGGAAAACGTAACAGCGTCCGATGAACCTTTATGTTTTGTTGACAGCCATTGTTGAATATAAGATTTTATAGATTCATGATGCTTCCTTTATTTTCTTTTTGTTTTTCTTCTCGTGATTAATTTTATAATGAGGAATCTTAAAATTACATCTGAATTTTGGCCCAACCATTATGCACTGGCTATTTGTTTGCATATATTTGTACATGCTAGCCACAAACTCATGGATTACTCCAAGTGTAAGAGGTGATGGACCAGAAGCAAGAGAAGGTCACAGTGCAGCACTTATTGGCAAAAGACTCTTCATATTTGGTGGATGTGGGAAATTTGAGAACAGTCAAATTTATTATGATGATCTTTACATTTTAAATACTGGTACGCGCATCTTATTTTTCTCATACTTTAACTTTGACGTAAACAGTACATACGATCTTCTATGTCACGCAGAGTCACGTTTTTGTCTCTTTGTTGACATTGTGAACCATTTTCTTCCCAGACACTAAATCATTAACTATGAATGAAGTAAACTCTTGTCAAAGCTGAGGTTCCTTTTTCACATGAAATGTTATTTTTTGGATGACAAGAGGGTTCCTGGAACAAAGCTTTTAAATAAAATGATATACGTGAGGTTCCTAGATCAAAGCTTTTTAGAAAATAAAATGAATGAATGAATGTCACACCATGCTCCCTGCATGCGTTTACTGTATGTTTGCATTGCTGTCACTGTTTTCCTTTTTCTCATCTGAAGCTTGTATAGATAATTAATTGGGAAATTTGGTTCTGCTTGAAAATTGATACTGAATTTTGTTAGTTGATTACCAAGTGGCTTTACTTAGACCTCTTTGGGATTCATCATTGGATCTTTGATAGTTAATTCAATAAAAATAGATTTTGGCCAAACAACTTAATGCAGCCTATACACAGCTTTTTGTTTGATTAACCACTTTGCATGATTTATTGAACGGTGCATGCTGGGTTTACGGTTTACCCTCACACTCTTAAGAAATTAGATCGTGGTTCCCAGTGTCACAAAAAGAACATCAGTGCATTATCTGGGTAACTTAGGGAATATCAACATACTGAAAATTTTGTCTTCCATTATCTGCAGAGACATTCTCATGGAAAAGTGTTGTACCTTCAGGCACTCCTCCGAGCAAGAGGGATAGCCATACGTGCTCATCCTGGAAAAACAAAATTATCGTGATCGGGGGAGAAGATTCATGTGATTACTATCTTTCCGGTGTCCATATACTCGATACAGGTGCCACTACTTTTTGTTTCAACATCATTATCTATGACCAACTTCAGCAAAATTTTGTACATATTGTGATTTATGTTTGTGTTGACGCAACTAATTTTTCCATCCTTGCTGCAAATAGATACTCTTGTCTGGTGCAAGTTGAACACCACTGGCCAATTGTTGTCCCCTAGAGGTGGTCATACAGCAGTTACTTTTGGCAAGAACTTAATTGTCTTTGGAGGATTCTCAGATGAGCAAAATTTGTATAACGATTTATATATGCTGGACATTGGTATGTAAGTTTTTTATTTTTATTGATATGCTATCTTGTTATTTATAATCACATAATATCTTGGACCCAATAACCAACTTTGATGATTCACGGGACAAAGAGAAGGATGGTTTTTACTTTGTGCCTTATACCTCTATGGTTTTATTTGAGAATGACTATGGAAATTTTTGGGCAATGAATTGTCTGTTACAAAAAGGCTAGATCAAATGGTTTCCTGTACAGTTTAACCTTCGAGAAACTCATAGGCTTGTATTATCAGCCTCACATCAAATTCTTGTAATTGTCAGTTTGCATTGAAGTTGTTTTGTAATGAGTTTTGTGCTATTGATTACCCGAAGGTTCTTTGTGGGAAGTTTGAAAAATTGACCTGGCTAGTTTGAAACTAGTTTCCATCGTAGAAGCTTACTTGGTAGACATTGGTAGACATTATATATATCGAACATTTTCACTTCGGATGTCGTGTGTTGAATGTTTATGCATAAGATGCTTGTGTAATCTTTCACATACTAATTGATAAAAGAAGGGGGAGGGTTAAGCTCGTGTTGTAGCGTTATAATCTATCTGCTGGTCAGTATGGTCAGTAGAACATTATTTGAGCTACGTTGTGTGCATAGCTGCTGAATATGATGATCACCTTACACTCATACCTTATTCAATCTTGCTGGTTGTTTCTATAAGTGAAGCTGGGGAATTTACTGACTGTGAAATTTTTTTTGGGTAGAAAATGGCACGTGGGTGAAAATAGTGTCCACTGGTGAAGGCCCTTCTGGCAGATTTTCTATGGCCGGTGAAAATTTGGTTCCTCAGATGGGAGGTGTACTTGTTTTTATTGGTGGTTGTGATAAGAATCTTGAGGCACTGGATGACATGTATTTCTTGCACACAGGTTTGATATTTTTCCCTTATTTTAATGGTGATATGCCACAGGTTGTTTTTTCCTTGTTGTTTTATTGAATTTCAATACCAGGGCTTTCTAGAGAAGTTGAGCGAAATGAGCGGCGGATAGAGAAGCTATCTCTGAGGAAACAATTGAAGTTGAAATGCCAAGATCAATCCTCCATTCCTCGTGCGTATGAGAAGGCTACCTCTGGAGTCGAACATTTACATGATACTACCATTTATCAACCCATGCCAATATCAAGTTACATGCCACCAAGTAAGAAACAGCTGTTTTTTGTGAAATCTGATTTGGGTGGGAAAATAAGTATGTAGCTGACTAATATGAAGCATAAACTTACGCGTGATGTTTCTTCATCCAATACCGCAGCTTGACGTTTCAAGTTGTTATTTTGATCAGATTCCAGATTTTTTTGCTTTAAAAAAGCTTTAGAAAATGGACTTCTTTAGATTATTTTATGAGCTTTTGATATCTTCTGACCGACTCATTAATTTTGTTACAGGTCGGCAGAATTTCTATTTGAACGAATACCAGTCTCCTTTAGGGAAGAGAACTTTCCAAGCTAAAGTCACTAAAAGCATTCTTGATGGATATACTATTGAAACTATCATCGATGGAAAGCCTCTTCGTGGAGTGCTATTCTCCAACAAACCAAGCTCCTTTAGTGCAGGATCTGATCATTGGAAGAGGTGAAGATGTACAATTGTTTCGATTATAATCTGTTAATGTACATTAAACATGTGTTAGACCAATAGATGATCAGGCTTATAATTATATTCATTTTATTACAGGAAGAAAAAAGCAACGCAAAATGATGATCCAAGTCTGAATGGTCACAACTTGTCTGGAGAAAGTGAGAAATCTAAGGAGCATTTCACATATGATGTTAGTCCAGTAGGTGATGTTAAGAAAGAAAAAGTAGCAGTGGAAGTTACTGCTTCAGAAACTATGAATCTAGCACCTGTTGATTTATCAATACACCCAGAGGTTGTTTCTTGTTACCCCTTAATTGATGAATAAACTTTTTGATGATGAATTAATTTGCTTCCTGCATAGAGGCCCTGTTGAGTGGAAAATTGTTTTCCAAATTGTCGCTTTCACTTATTTTTAAAAAGAGTTCACTTTTTAAGCATGTTATATTACTTGTCAAATCACATTTTAAAGCACAACGACTCAGTTCTAATTTTGTAGCAATCATAGCTCAATATCTAACACATAATCAGATTTTGTGACAGTATTGGTGATATTTTTTGCTTCTATTTTCGAATGGTCGGAATCGTCAGATAGAAATATGTGGTGGGTAAGAATTTGATCATTCTCTCTCCTGTCTTCCCAACAGGTTTCTGGAGCCTCGGCACCATTTGGGGTCCATGATTCTGTTGTGGGACATCATCCCATTATGGATGCATTTTCCCCCAATGCGGAAATTTTTACTGAGAATCCATCGGCAGTTTCTATGGATCAGGACCCTCCCATTAACTGAGGTACTTGTAGAAAAATTCTGGATGATATTGCAGGTCAATTTATGGCATCTGTGATGCCTTACATCCAATGTAATTGATAATACTGGCCTAGACGATAGATCTTTGTGGATGGCTCTTGGGCGTGGACATTTAATTTCAACTGTAGACTAGCATGCATTGACTTCATCTATATTGTCCATTTAACTCCAGATTCTCCAGTGCTCAGTTGCAAATTTTAGTTTTATATTGTTAAGTTGAGTGGGCGATGTCATGTGTGAAGTTTAATCATTTCACCCAGTAATGTTTGGTTTTCCTCAATAAGAGTGACATGGGAAATTGTATTGATTCCATGGATAATTCCAAAAATTGGCTCGTGGAAAAATCTTTTTTCCATGAATCCTGATTGTTATTCTTAAAATGTTGTCAACTTGCAGCTACTCTTTTTGCCACTTTTGAGACAATATTGTTGAATTTGTTGATCACCCAGTTTCTAAATTTTTAAAAATATCCTAGGCCATGTTATATAATTCTTCGTTTTGGCTGATATATTAGCATTAAACACAGCAGCACAACACCAGCATGGGTATAGAAACCTCTGGACCCTTCACTCAATTGTGGACACTTTTCAAAATTTAACCTAAACTCACAGCTTGTGCAAGTAGGTGGGAGTGGGGAGAGTGATGAGGTTCTCGAGGCTTGTGCTTTTGAGTTTAGAGTGATGAATGAGAAGGTCGTGTTGTGTCCATAAAGTTTCATATAATTTTTTCAGTTTTCTTACGAGTCACTCATCCTCGAACAAATTGAAAAATATACGCAGCTATATTTGGAATGTTTATATTTGGAAAACTGCGTATTTTCTATCTGTTGTCTGTGTTCGTCAATCATGAAAGTACTTGATAGAAGTTTATAGTTTCTGCCTAAATTTAATCTTTCGATATACTTCATATATAATCTCCCGAATGCATAATAAATATGATGGACCTCTTTTCCCAAAGTTTTCATAGATATCATTATTGATAAATCTAATAAAAAAAATCCAAACATAGGATTTAAGCACCATCCTTCTAATGTCATATAAACTAGTGTTCCGGAACATGTCTGTGAATTATGAAAATGTTTAGTGAAAATTATTTTTCACGACAAGCCGATAAAATACCCAAGCAAACGTTATGTGGGGTCTTGTTGTAATCTGTGAGAATCTCCTTGATATCATTGAAGGTGGTGCAAATTTACAAAATATATTTGTAAAATTCACTATTTGGAAACAAAAGGAGTAATATTTTGAGTGGATATGAGCATACCATTACCCTATGTTTGTCCTTGCTTAATAAATAGTGTAGATAGATTATGGAACGCCTGATCACTTGGTTCATCGCCTGTATCTTGCATCAATTTCAGCCTAGTTCTGAATCCAAGTCAACAATTATCCTTTTGACACTCTTTGATATTATTGAAATCTTACCAGAGTGGAGTTGACGTGAGCGGTGAGACGGAATGGTATTTATATGTTTCTGTCTGCTCTTTCTATGCACCATTTATAAGGTTTAAAAATCCATATGTTTGAGTAGTCCAGTCGCTTTCCTTATAAAAATCGTGTTTTCATTTTTACAACCATTTAAATTGCTATAACTTTTTGAGATCTCATAATCAAGTTTTTATGCGAAAAAGTCTTTTTCGACATGGGAAACATATATTTGTTTTCAGTATGGCAGTGCTTTATGATAATGTGGGTAATCTTGAACATATCATAAAAGTGGGAGTGATATTTGCTGTGTGTTCTCGTAATGGTTGGCCGTTGGTCCGTTACCAGCTATAATCTTTCCCTCGGAGATATACAAGAACGCATATTCACAAATCACGGTACAATAAATTCACATTTTTCTCCCCCTTCCTCGTCTTTTAAATCTTGTCAGTCGTATGGGGTTTTGAGGATTACTTTTACCTTACTGTCCAGTTTATATTTTGCGAGAAGGTGGTGGGCGGTGATGTATTTGGTTCTCTTATCTAGTTCATTGACTTTCAAGGTGGTGTTGGGGGCTTGTTATTCCTGTTTGGGGTTGTTTCTATTAATGAACTGGATCATAGTGTTTCTATCAATTTAGGCTTCAATGTCGCAACTACTATGGATATAATTAGAATCATTTTCTGTTCAACATGGAGGATTAGCAACTTACCATCGTGTTATGTATGCTGTGAGATGATGAATGAATGATAGACTGATGTAGTATGCGAATATTATATGAATCGTTGCATAGAGTTGCTATTTATTATCATTTTTATCACTGGATTTATAAAATCTCATAAACGATTCGATTACCTTCTTTGTAATAGAGAAATTTTTACGCGTTTAAGATTTGTAACCGGTTATTGATATTATATTATTTCCCTTTTATCGTTTTGCTTCTTACCATTGATTAGGTGCAAAAACGAGGAATAATTTGGATTGCCATTCTAAGCATTTCCAATCACTAATTCACCACTAGATGAATATGATGCAAAAAATTTCGAATGCAAACGGGAGCTTCACTTTTGCAACGAGCCTTTCATGTGAAGTGACGTTTTTGAAAGATGACACTCATTGTTTAGCACTTTAGCCGAGGTTGGCCTTGGGAAAAGAGATTGATTAAGCTTATATAAAATTTTTATTACTAAATATATGAATGGGGCCATTGAGGTAAAGTCGTAAAAAGATGAAGAGGATGCATACTTTACTGAGGATGTACAATAGAATAATATCGTCTTTGTGGAAAATGTTTCTTAGATGCAGAGTAATCAAAAAGCACAAAATGAAAAGATGCTTCGGCTTCAAAAAAGCATTCGCAGTAACTTTTAGGCTGATTATATTTTACTTGGTTCATAAATGAGGTCTTTATTTCAGAGATAAGCTTGATGGTTTAGAAATATAGAGTGATGAGTACCCACAGTCTTATCTGTGTTGGGATTCTGATCGACTTTCCACTCAAGAATGAAGTGGGAGAAACAAAAAAGTGATAGGAGTTTATACTTGTGTATTTATAATGAGCTCCAAGAGTTGTTTCCATGAAAATCTGTAGTTCTGTTATTGTACATTCTGTGATAATTGATTATTGGCTCAATGGCTCTCATACTAAACCATATTTCAGGAGGATATGGATGGCAGATCCTAAGAAATGACATCTGACTGTCGACCTATATTTTTCTAGTCATGAATCAAATGTGAGATCAGAAAGCTGTCCAGAAAACTGTATGGCTAGTGTAATATTTTTTGCTATTTGTGGAGTTCTTGTTAGTCGTTTACCTTTTTACCTAATGCCAGCAAAATATAGGAGGAAAATTTCTTGCTATGACTGATATCTGGGGCATAATCTAGAGAGTGTCTTCATTTTTTTTTTGGAGTTCTGTGTATGTCAAATATTACTGTGTTATTTGCAACAATATTGTATTTGACACAAACTTGAATTTTCATGATAAATGATTAAAAGAAAGCTAGGAATGGTCTTATTTTGTCTCTCGTATTTTTCTTAGAAGTCTTTCATAGAAAGTGTATTGAGTTCTCAGTCGCGTTTTCAATTTATTGGCTCCTTTAAGTTGCTATTTTCTTTTGTTTTGCAGTGACAACATGTGGGCAGTGGCAGAAGTTTTGGTCACCCATCTCCACGCGGAAATCCTATTTGGCTGCAGGATGGTGAAGTTGATAAAATCCAATTTTAGATGCCATCTTACGACACTGAATTTATATAGTTTCTTCACAACTGGAATTAGTGTTTTTATGTTCCCACTTTTTCCAGTGGACACGCCGCCGCATTTTTTTGTTATTTCTACTTAGACGCTCATTATATGCACATAACTGAGCTAGGCGTATTTCCATCCTCTGTACTCTTGACATGATTCCATGTGCCCTTGATGATCCTTTGTTCCCAATCTTTTTTCCACACGTCAAGCGACTATTTTGACAGGTGGTGGCAAGGAAAGCTTTAAGCAACTGGTTGTTATATGTGTGTTCACGGGAACTCTCTATTCGTAGTTTTATGAAGAACCTTCAAACTTGAATCCTGCCGTTTTGTTGCAGAGGCTGCGTGGCTGGTGATCCAAACTTGGAAGGTGCATGAGCGTTGCACAATGTCCATATTGGACGTACATTAAAACATGAGAGAAATAGAGGATTCTGGGGTATGTTACATAATATTGTATATCATATACAATGTTACTATTTCATCGAAGCAAGAATTAGCTGGTTGAGAATATCTTTGAGTTGAAATCCTCGTTTGATCATACGATTATGTTTCAGATAGAATGCATTGCTTGTGATAAAAAAATTATTTTAATAAATGATGCAACTTCAGATCCAAATTTGTTATCTTTTGGCCAACCAAGAAAAAAAAAGCTTTGATTGCACTGTACGACTCATAGTTTATCTGAATTCTCAGTGGGATTGGACTTGCAATAATATATTCATCAAATAAAGTTCATAAGTTCTGTAATACATTTTGAAATCATTCAAGCATCGATTAGTGCAAAATTATGGGCACTAGTTGAACAATTGTGGCCACCACCTGAAATGCAACTTAATTAAATTAATTAATGGAAAAATTATCTGTCTGATTGAATTAATGTAAGGACTATTGGACAACTTCAAATATAAAGCTAAGGTGGGATCACTACTACCTTCACGTTCTCAAAGAAAGGAATTAAAATTCTAAATACAACGAAGAGTGTATCTATCATTAGTAGGGAATACTGCTAATACATCAAGTTAAATTCGTTCGCAGAACAAGTGGAATGAATCCTCGTGAAAATGATTTCATATAATCTTCACCTGCTATGAACTGCTTGCCTACTTTTCGACCAATGGAGGAAAGGAAGCCGAAAAAGAGAGAATATTGTATATTTTGTTGAAAATTAATATTTTAATATTGAATATTTGAATATTGAAACATTAGGTAAAATTAGGTGTTGAATATTGAAATTTGTGTGTGATGATGAAGGTAATGATGTAATTTATTTTTGGATTATTTGTAAAAATTTTCTATAAATAGATCTCTCATTTGTGAAGAAAATCACAATTGAGTTGAGAGAAAAATATTATAAAGTGTGTAGTGTGATAATTTTGAGAGTTTGAGATTTTTACTTTTTATCGTAAATTTTTACTTTTTCACAACACGTTATCAGCACGAAGCTCTAAAAGTCCTCCATATTTTTCCAAGCTCCAAAACAGAAGAAAAAGGTAACAAAAGTAATAATATTTATTTTACTGTTTATTTATTTATTGTGAATATACTTAATATATAATATAATGTTATAATAAAATAAATTTTTCAAAAACTTTTTATAAATCCTGGGTGGATGTTAAGACGACATCCCACACTCCCGGTAAGGGATAAGACAAGTATAAAAGTCTATAAGGTTTTTAAACAAAATATCTTATGACACCTCATTATAATATTGTGATATGATATACACAATTAGTTAAAACATTACCAATATTATATACACCATATTATTACCATAAAATTATACAAATACATACATTTATTTTTTTGTACACCAACGGTCATAAACGGCTAGTTTTTGCCCTATAAATATGATCTCACAAACACATTCAATCACTCCAACTTTCTCTTCTTCTCTAAAAATTATTCTTCATCAAATTTTTGAAGAAAAAAGAAGATGACTTTCACAAAGTTATTTTTAATTACTTTGGTTATCATATTCACGAGTCTTGTATTTATCGGAGAATATCCTCCTCGTGTGTTTTCTTTATTTTTACGAATGCTTGTACTTGTTGTTTATCCATTACTTTGTATTGCAATATTCATTAACTAATAAAATGCATCATAATTCTTTTTAGTACCACCATGGCTAACTTGGCAAAGCTCGAATTCATTGCACTCGACATTACGGGGAAAAATTATATACCATGGATTCTCGATGTAGAAATGCATCTTGAGTCATTGGGTCTAAGCGAGACTATTAAAGAAAATGGTATATCTTCATCACAAGAAAAAGCAAAAGCTATAATATTTTTGCGCCGACATCTTGATGAAGGTTTGAAATGTGAATATCTCATCGAAAAAGATCCCATGGCTCTGTGGAAAGGATTAAAAGAAAGATTTGAACATATAAGGGAAGTTATACTTCCGACCGCCCGTGATGAATGGAATATGTTAAGATTCCAAGACTTTAAAAAAGTCAGTGATTACAATTCAGCGATGTATAGAATAATCTCGCAGTTAAAATTTTGTGGACATGAGGTTACAGAATCGGAAATGCTTGAAAAAACATTTTCCACGTTTCACGCATCAAATATAACACTACAGCAACAATATAGAGTGCGTGGATTTGCGAGATATTCTGAACTCATCGCCTGTCTTCTTGTGGCGGAAAAGAACAACGAGCTATTAATGAGAAATCATCAGTCCCGACCCACTGGATCAACAGCATTTCCAGAAGTAAATGCTGTAAGTAAAAATGAATTTAAACCTGGAAACCAAAATCAAATTCAAAGACAAGGTTTTGGTCGAGGTCGAGGTCGAGGTCGAGGTCGTGGACGTGGACGTGGACGAGGAAGTGGTCGTGGTCGTGGACGCGGCCGTGGTTTTGAAAATAATCGAGATAGTTATTTCTATAACTCATCTCAAAATAACGTCCCAAACCATCCACAGAAAAGGCATCAAGAAAACATGAGTGTTAATGAAAATCACTCGAAAAGATTTGAAAGTTCTTGTTTCAGATGCGGTACTCCAGGACATTGGTCTCGTATTTGTCGAGCCCCTGAGCATCTTTGCAAACTTTATAAAGAATCGATAAAGGGGAAAGAAAAGGAGACCAACTTCACTGAGCGAAGTGACCGTTTGAGTGATTCAACTCATTTTGATGCTGCTGATTTTATGAATGATTTCTCTGGAAATGATCAATATGTTGGTGGGATAGAAATGAACAATATTGATGCTGCAGATTTTCTCAATGATTTCTCTGAAAATGAACAATATAGTGGTAGAATATAAATGTACAATAATTTATTTTTCATGTATTTATATGATAATGTTTTATTGTACAATTATGATATGTGTTATATTTAAATATGTATTGTCATTAATTTTTTTTCATTGCATATTTTTTGAAGTTCAAATATGGAAAATGCTATGAGCAAAGCTGAAGTTTGCATACCCGATAGTGGTACAACGCACACTATCCTCCGAGATAAAAGATATTTCTTGGAACTAAAACCAACAAAAACAACGGTGAATACAATATCAGGTCCTGTAGACTTGATTAAAGGATGTGGTAAAGCACAATTTTTGTTACCTAATGGTACAAAATTTTTGATCAATGATGCTTTATATTCACCACAATCGAAAAGAAATTTGTTGAGTTTTAATGATATATATTCCCATGGGTATGATACTCAAACAATGAATGAAGGGAATGAGAAATATATGTGTCTTACCACATATAAATCAGGAAAGAAATATGTGATTGAAAAACTACCAATGCTCCCTACTGGATTGCATTATACACATATAAGTCCAATTGAATCAAACATGGTAGTTGATAATTCTTCAATATTAACCAATTGGCATGATCGATTAGGACATCCTAATTCAACAATGATGCAAAGAATTATAGAAAATACACATGGTCATCCACTGAAAGACCAGAAGATCTTTCAGAATAATAAGTTTCAATGTAAAGCATGTTCTCTTGGAAAACTTATTATAAGACCATCACAAGCCAAAATCCAAAATGAATCACCAATGTTTCTTGAACATATTCAGGGTGATATTTGTGGACCAATTCATCCACCATGTGGACCATTCAAATATTTTATGGTATTGATTGATGCCTCCAGCAGATGGACACATGTATGTTTATTGTCAACTCGAAATGTTGCATTTGCAAGATTACTTGCTCAAATAATAAAATTGAGGAATCAATTTCCCGATTATACAATCAAGAAAATTAGACTTGATAATGCTGGTGAATTTACTTCCTAGACTTTCGATGATTATTGCATGTCTATGGGAATCATTGTTGAGCATCCTGTTGCTCATGTACATACTCAAAATGGATTGGCTGAATCATTGATTAAACGTCTGCAAATGATTGCTAGACCAATGATTATGAAAACAAAGCTCCCTATTTCTATATGGGGACATGCAATTTTACATGCTGCTTCATTAATTCGCATCAGACCAAGTGCATATCATAAATACTCCCCATTGCAGCTTGCATTTGGTAAAGAACCAGACATTTCTCATCTGAGAATTTTTGGATGTATGGTGTATGTGCCTATTGCACCACCTCAACGAAAGAAAATGGGACCTCAAAGAAAGATTGGAATTTATATTGGTTATGATAGTCCATCGATCATTCGATATCTTGAACCACAGACAGGCGACGTGTTCACAGCACGTTTTGCTGATTGTCATTTTAATGAGGAAATCTTCCCAATGTTAGGGNGCTGCTCGAATTGAAATTCCAAAGAAACAAATTGAACAAAGTCATGATGTCGTAAAACGCCTGAAGCGTGGAATATCAGTCGGTTCCAAGGATAAAAATCCTCGAAAAAGAAAATTCATAGAGAAACACAATGATCACAAAATAGAAAATGATGTTCCTGAAGAAACACATGATGATAACAAAATAGAGAATGTTGTTCCTGAAGAAACACATGATGATGAAAATGTTTTGTCAGAAGCACAAACTGACGATAATCATGAAATCTCTATCAATTATATTAATATTGAAAAAATATAGAACCGAAAAGAAATAGAAGAAATTGATGATATATTTTCTTATAATGTGGCAATCGACATCATAAATAATAATGAAGATCATGAACCAAAATCTTTTGGTGAATGTAAAAATCGGCAGGATTGGATAAAATGGAAATATGCCATCCAGGTTGAATTGGATTCGCTAAATAAACGTAATGTTTTTGGACCTATAGTCCTTACACCTGAAGGTGTAAAACATGTTGGATACAAATGGGTTTTTATTCGAAAGCGAAATGAGAAAAATGAAATAGTAAGATATAAAGCTCGACTTGTTGCACAAGGTTTTTCTCAAAGGCCTGGAATTGATTATGAAGAAACGTATTCTCCTGTGATGGATTCAATTACGTTTCGGTATTTGATTAGCCTGGCAGTATCTGAAAATTTAGAAATGCGTCTTATGGATGTTGTTACAGCTTACTTATATGGATCACTTGATAGTAATATATATATGAAAATCCCTGAAGGATTTAAGATGCCTGAAGCACAAAGTTCAAAACCCAGAGAATGTTATTCTGTGAAATTACTAAGATCATTATATGGGTTGAAGCAATCCGGCAGAATGTGGTATAATAGGCTAAGTGATCACTTGATGAAAAAGGGATATGTAAATAATTCAATATGCCCTTGTGTTTTCATTAAGAAAACAACATCCGGATGCGTAATTATTGCTGTATATGTTGATGATTTAAACATCATTGGAACAAATAAGGAAATTCAAGAAGTTGTGTCATACTTGAAAGAAGAATTTGAAATGAAGGATCTTGGAAAAACCAAGTATTGTCTGGGTTTACAAATTGAACAAAAAGAATGTGGAATATTTGTTCACCAGACAAATTATACAGAAAAGATCCTTAAACGTTTTAATATGGACAAATCAAATCCTTTAAGTACTCCAATGGTTGTTAGATCATTAAACATAGAAAAGGATCCATTCCGTCCATGTGAAGATGATGAAGATATTCTTGGTCCAGAAGTACCATATCTAAGTGCTATCGGTGCCCTTATGTATCTTACAAATTGTACAAGGCCTGATATATCTTTTGCCGTAAATTTATTGGCAAGATTTAGCACATATCCAACAAAGAGACATTGGAACGGAATTAAACATATATTCCGTTATCTACGAGGAACGACAGACTTGGGACTTTTGTATTCAAAAGATGCTAATCCAAGTATAATTGGTTATGCCGATGCTGGATACTTATCTGATCCACACAAAGCACGTTCTCAAACTGGATATGTATTTACTCGTGGAGGCACTGCAATTTCTTGGCGTTCACAGAAACAAACACTTGTAACAACTTCATCAAATCATGCCGAGATTATTGCACTACATGAAGCAAGCCGTGAATGTGTGTGGTTAAAATCAATGACTCAACATATCCAAATCTCATGCGGATTATCATTCGACGAGAAGCCTGTGATACTATATGAAGATAATGCTGCATGTGTTGCTCAAATGAAAGAAGGATACATAAAAAGCGACAGAACTAAACATATTCCTCCTAAGTTCTTCGCATTCACCAAGGAGCTTGAGAAGAATAAATGTATTGATGTTCGTCACATTCAATCAAGTGAAAACTCATCAGATCTCTTCACAAAGGCACTTCCTACGACAATATTCAGAAAGCACATATATAATATTGGAATGCGCAATCTACGAAATTTGTGAAGAACTGTTCGTGTCAACATGAGGGGGAGTTTACGTGACTGCACTCTTTTTCCCTTACTATAGTTTTTATCCCAATGGGTTTTTCTAGTAAGGTTTTTTAACGAGGCAGTATAAAAACACGTAATGAAGACAATCATTATGATCATCATCACAAGGGAGAGTGTTGAAAATTAATATTTTAATATTGAATATTTGAATATTGAATGCTGAATATTTAAATGTTGAAAATTAGGTAAAATTAGGTGTTGAATATTGAAATTTGTGTGTGATGATGAAGGTAATGATGTAATTTATTTTTGGATTATTTGTAAAAATTTTCTATAAATATATCTCTCATTTGTGAAGAAAATCACAATAGAGTTGAGAGAAAAATATTATAAAGTGTGTAGTGTGATAATTTTGAGAGTTTGAGAATTTTACTTTTTACTGTAAATTTTTACTTTTTCACAACATATTTGTATATGTGTTTGTGTCTATTTTATAGTTTTCTGTTGCATAAAATACCCTAATCGAATTGTCTTACTATATTATATTATACGATCAGCATTGTGTTCTACCACATGGAAGTGGGGTGTTATTACATAACAATCCGATACATTTAGCACATTTTATTCTAAATATTTTTGTAATGCCCGGTTATCCCTATAAATGATTCACACATTATCATAATTATGGCTTTTAATAGGTATATTATGCAATTCATGACATCGGGTTAAGTTATGTATTTATGTATTAGTTCACAATATATTGTTATATTGATATCGTTATGCCTGGATTGCGCTATGCATTGTGTTATTGATAAAAGATCATAGACATAACATGTTCGAACATATGTAACATCGTATTGATAAAAGTAAAACTTTGGAATGGAGAAGCAAAATGGTTGATAGTGGTTGTGAAGAAACGTATGTTAGGACGAAAATGGATAAACGATATCAGTTACGGTTTCTAATATGATAATTTGGATGTTAATCCAAATGGGATGAGATCATTTCCATTAGAAAGCCAAAGAATAGAGCTACAATTTTTACTTTTTGAGTTTTGTCCAAATAGTTTTGGAAGAAGGGCCCAAACCTCCCCGAATTGTGTCGTGCGTATTGTCGTTACTGCACTGACACTTTTTGATAGAATACGATAAATTTCCGGTCCGATCTTCGAATTGAGGGAGACCAATTGCAAATGAAAGTTAAGACATAGAAAATTTAAGTTTAGGGCTGTGGAATGCGCTAAGGCGGTTAAAAACAACCTCCTCAATTCCCCACAAATTGATGGAAATGTTTAGGATCATGGGGCATGCTAGGGCGGTTAAAAATGACCGTCCCAGCGCCACACAAGTTTTGAAAACACTATTTTAGGTGTTTAAATGGAGGAAGGTCGGATTTCACTCGTTTCTTTCTTCCTAAATACTTCCGCCATTCAGAATATCATGAAAATTGACAGGAAGAACTTTCTTCAATTTTTATTCTTTAAATCGCCACAAATATCTATTTTCACCTCTAATTGAAGGTATATTCAAACTCTATGCAAGAATCTATCCTAGTTGTGTAAATCTTCATATAAATCATGCCTTTTTCTGAATTAGATGGTGACCTAGGATAAATGTCGAGATTTAGCATTAAAATGATGATATCGGTTGATGTTAATGTAATTTTGACAGCTTATGATCAAGAAAAATCGTCTCAACCATTGTTTTTAAGCTTTGATTGTAAGTTGAGTTGTTCTTTGAAGCAATACATGAATATAATATATTGTTTCTATGGTTTCAAAGAAATTCTTTTTCAATTATGCTATATGTATTTATATTATGCATTTCATTCGAGAGTCGATAGTTTGATGATTCATTTCCTTGTGTTGAAAGGCAAGGCACAATGTAATATTGTGTTAAATATGAATTGGAAGTTTGATATCTCATGAATATTTACAAAATAAGCTATCTGGTTGAATAAGCAAAATAACTACTGTGGTTGTTGTATCACATTGAGTTTGGTAACGGTTGTGTCACAATAACTACGAATGATTGATTAATACCTGAAAGATGGAAACACCACCAAAACTACGTTACTTGCCAATGTTGAATATGAACATGGAATATGTGATCATTCATAATTTGCTTATGACCACTTATAGGATCGATTTGAGGGATAATCGTTGAGCTACAATAATTCAGTTCTTGAAATATTTTACACCGATGAATTAAATCGAGTTTGGTTTTCAAACCAAGCGGAAGACACTCAAAATAATCTTTCGTAGAAACCAATTAAATATTTCGTAAAGCATTTAAAATATAAGCAAGTTGAATGAGTAAAAATATTTTGGTTGAAGCATTTTTCCAAACACTTGATATGCAATATTTTGATATTTGAAGAACACATAAAATATAAATGATAAGTAAATGCAATAAACAAATAGACATGAATTTGTTTATGGATGTTTAGAGATTAACAACTCCTACGTTACCTCTTCTTCCCCTTGAGAAGGATTAACTAGAAGACTTTGATGCATACAACTCATTGTACAAACCCAATCTAGAAGGGCAGACTTCTAGAACTCAAGATTGCAGGCAGAACCTCACAATCAGCATATTGTTTATTGTATAATATGCAAAGCCTACAAACACATTGTTTTACGTCTTTGAGTGAAGATTCACTCATCTAATTTTTGAAGTTCAACTCTCTTGTATATGTGTGAATGATTGTGTGTGAGGAATTTATCTTTTATAATGTACATCTCAAATATATCCTCACACAAGGATTTGTGCTCTCAACTAGCAGATTTCTTCATGCTAATTGTCCATGCTTTGAATCCCCTTCAAAATCTCTTGTTTGATCTTCAAGATGTTGTATTTATAGGCCCCAACATGGCTGATTTCAACCTGCACAGAGCCAATGGCTTCGTCAACATTTATCAGCATCTTAAACTCCTATTCAGACTTTGCCTTGTGAATATAATTTGTAGATCATCGTCTTGGCTTCTTAACGCATATTGAATCGTTTCATTTGGATAAACGAGCTGATCAGGCTGACCAAAATACCGCAACTGCTCATGCCCAACTGATTGCTGTTTTCGTGCAATCAGTTTGGTATTTCAACTATCAGTTTGGCCTAGATAATATTCAATTTAACCCCACTGTCGTGAAATACAACTTGTTCCAAATTGGGTTTTCTATTCAGTCGTCTTGGTAGCTGGTCATTTGGATTAGCGAGCTGTGAGATATCAAAATACCGAAACTTACTAGAGTTTCAGTTTTGCTAAATTCGAGTTTCAACTTCCATCTTGAGTTAATAACTTCATACTTGAGTAAATATATTAGAAACATAATAACAAAATTTGTTATCATCAAAATCAAGATTGCTATAGTTTCTACACCCAACAACCACTATATAACTTGATTATTGTTTTCACACTATAAATACACTATGTTTCAAATGATTAATTAGTTTAATCACATATTGATTATTATCCTCTACCTATGCATATTGCTATGTATAAAGCCAACTTGATGAGTTTTATAAAGTCATATAGCTCATGTATTGAAGGATACTGTAATGAGAATAACTAGGATATTGATTCACCAATGGATGTTTAACACGTATCTTACCACGAAAAGGACCAGGATATGGCATAGATATAGCTTCCACTAATATGTTTGTATGTTATATAATTTAAAATAAAGGTATGTCAGTTAAAATGATGATGTTGTGGTGATATGATTTTACATAACCATGTCTAATGGATGTCGGCTTTACACATATGTAAATATGTTTTCTTAGGTTAAGGATTTGATAGTAATATATCTTTTAAACTGCTGTTTATGTTGTTGGATAATCCAAAATATGGGAAAACTTTAGTGAGATTTTTATATAATGAAAATAAATTTTTAATGACATTTCCCTCTATATTAGTTCATCGCATTCTATTTTAAATCATAAAACATTGTAAAATATATTCTCGCAATACTATAGTTAGTACGTAGGAGCAGACGTTACAACTTTGAATCTTGTGATCCATTTCCTTGAATCGTATGTATTTTTATATAATTCATCGAATAAATAGGATATCCAAATTCGAACTGAAACCCCTAGATACAAATCATGGTAGTATCATGATACTCGAGGCGCGATCTAGTTTAACAACCCAAATAGGCTCCATCAATTGAAATTGAAGTAAAAAAAATAGTATATATAAAACCTAAAAATAAAATAATAGTGTGTACTATTATATAACATAAATCCACATTCAACTAGCTTACTGAAAACAGAAATACAAGCAAAATTTCCATTAGAAAAACAAAACAAAACTTCCAATCCACAAATATACAGAAATTTTCAAATACCCGATCACAACCCAAATCCTAGATCAAATATATATTAGATGGATATTCAAGTTATAGGCTTGTGTTACAGAAATGT
>NC_133318.1:4319559-4320697 GCF_012295235.1 Primulina huaijiensis | reverse complement strand
TATTTTATCTTTGACCTTTTAAGGAAGGTGACATCTTGTTTTTACTACTGCACACTAATATTAAAAGAGTGAAGCAAGGTAATAAAGCACCAGCCCAAAACAATTTCGAGGTGAATGACGGAAGAAAGTTTTGTCGGGGCTCGCCTAGACTCGGAAACGAAGGGCTACCCCTTCGGATTGAAGAGCATGTGATAAATGAGGGGTTAATTGGGTATCAGTACACTTTGAAAATGAATTTGGGTTTTAGTAACTAGAGAGAGAAATTTTCTTTAAAAATACCAAAAATACCCTTATTCCTTATTTTTTTTAATTGATCCTCGCGCTTTCCGAAAATGGTATCAGAGCTTAGGTTAATTTATTTCAAACACAAAATTTATTGTTACAAAGAAACGAAATGTTTGAGGAGGAGAATTTCGAAAAATCATGAATCCGAACTTAGGTTCGAGAAAATTAATTTACAAGGATTATTCCAATATTTTGGAATATAAACAAGAACATCTAACTATTGTTAGATATCCATAGCAGAAAGGGAAACCTCAGAACCCTCAGGTAAACTTATGATTCAATCTAATAAGTTTATGGAAATTATACCAGATTCTTCTAAGCTCTCTTTAGATCTTAGAGAAATTCAGAAAACAGTACAAAACTATGACAATATGCTATATTTTGTACCACAACGAGTTGAAAAAATCCTTGAAAACCAGGAAGAAATTCCTGGAATATTAAAGGATATTCAAACAAGAATTCAGAAACTAGAACAACAACCAAGTTCTAGTAAAAGATCTTCAGGAGGATGGTTACCACCATCATTTGGTACTGAACCTTTGTTACATCAACAAGGAAAGGCCAGAGTGGTGTCAAAACCTTTGACTGAAGAAGAAAAGATGATCAATCTAATTAAGTCTGTCTCAGAAAAGAAATTATTCTGATGACAACTTTAGAAAGAATTGGTCTAGAGGATCTACAAGAGCTTGCAGAATCTTTCGCAAATCTCAAAGTTGTAGATCTAAAGATGAACACAGCAGGAGGTGAAACACCTGCTATAACTTGGTCATCTTCACAGGAGCCACCAAGGGAAAGTGTGGGATCTCAAAATATACACATGAGAGAATCTCAAACTGATTTCCATACTGGTGGA